>NC_047517.1:24337552-24637552 GCF_902827115.2 Pseudochaenichthys georgianus | reverse complement strand
GATGTTTGCAGTGAAGGACAGGTTGTTATCTAGGATCACACCCAGATTCCTTACAGTCTGGGTCGGGGAAACAACAGAGGTGCCGATCTTGATAGTCAGGTCAAGAGTGGGACAATCTTTTCCCGGAAGGAAAAGCAGTTCAGTTTTGTCAAGGTTGAGCTTGAGATGATGAGCGGACATCCACTGAGAGATGTCAGCTAAACAAGCAGAGATGCGTGCGACGACCTGGGTCTCTGAACGGGGAAAGGACATAATTAATTGGGTGTTGTCAGCGTAGCAGTGGTATGAAAAACCATGCGGGCTAATGACAGATCCGAGCAAGTTTGTGTACAGGGAGAAGAGGAGGGGACCAAGAACAGAGCCCTGAGGGACCCCTGTAGTTAATTGACAAGGGTCGGACTCGGACCCTCTCCAAGTAACCCTGTAGGTACGGTCTTTGAGGTATGAGGTGATGAGGGAAAGTGCAGAGCCTGAAACTCCAAGTTCTTGGAGAGTGCGAAGGAGGATCTGATGGTTCACCGTGTCGAATGCAGCAGACAGGTCCAACAGGATGATGACAGAGGAGAGGGAGGCTGCTTTAGCAGTGTGCAGTTCCTCAGTGACAGCAAGGAGGGCAGTTTCTGTGGAGTGACCTGCCTTGAAACCAGACTGGTGCGGATCCAGCAGGTTGTTCTGATGGAGATAACAGGAGAGTTGTTTAAAGACAGCGCGTTCAAGTGTTTTAGACAGGAACGGGAGGAGAGAGACAGGCCTGTAGTTTATAACATCAGACGGGTTGAGAGTGGGTTTCTTTAGGAGAGGGTTTACTCTTGCCTCCTTGAGACTGTTTGGAAAGTGACCAGAAGTTAGAGAAGTGTTGATGAAATGGGTGAGAAACGGTAGAATATCAGGAGCGATAGTCTGAAGGTACAGCCCCACCTAGTGTCAGCAGAAAGTATAAAAGATAATGATTACAAAAAAATATATATACTGTATATAAAATATATTTTAAGATCATGTTTAATCATCTGATTCGTCTGTACATTGCTGTTTTAGTCTGTGTTCTTCTAATTAGTGTCTACAGTGTGTGCCTATTGAGCTGTTTAGAGCCATGTGGGACAAAACCTGATCATGCCCCTCCCTCTCACTGTCTAAGTGAACGGTGACTGTAAAAACTACACTGCACATGTTCAGAGTATTTTCCTATTTGACCATAGGGGCACTGAGTTGCCATCCCCACCATACTCATCTCACATAATTCAGAGCTGATTGGCTGTAAGTACGTGTGCCGTGAAAAGTGTGGTGTGTAAAGAGGAGACGAGAGAGGTGCAGTGACGCGTCCTAAAACCAGGAAGTAAGCTGCGCATGGCTTCCCTCGACAAAAAAGCAATGAGATTTCTCCATAGGATTTTAGAAAATAGCTCGAAATAAGATCTGTGGGAAACGTACTGTTAGATAAATGCACGTTTTGTTCAGCCGGATAATATCCACATGTCTACTCTACTTTTATAATTTTCGAATGACTTTTGAAACTACAAGAAGATAAGGAGGACTTTTACAAAAAAGTAATAGAGATTTTTGTCCAGAAGGATAGGCAAATGGACTTCATCTTCAAGTCAAGGTAAGACCACCATTTTATTGAAAATGGGATCTTACTAAGAGAGAACAATTCAATATTTACATGATACAATTACATTTTTTGGGTATCCTTTTGTTGAACTGTCTGTTTAAAATTAATCGAAGCATCAGACTAAAAAAGCTTTTGAAAATAATATTTTTTGATTTAGGTCAAAATATAATATTTGTAAACCTGAAGAGTCAGTGCCTCACCAGCCATGAACCTCACTGCACGTCACTGCAGAAGCTTATAGACATCTAAGTTGTTTGTGCCCCACCACTTTTGTACATATAAAAACACCACTGGTTACATCACTCTTTTCACTTCTTACTCAGTCAGCCAGAGTGCAGATATCACCCTGAGATTCATAAACCTGAAACATCATCCATTTCTTTACTGCTGGTGGTGACATTGTTGTCATCTGCTGATACTGCTGCTGCTGCAGCTTGTGGCGCCTGCTTCGATGAAAATAACTTTCTAATATCCATAACTTTATAGGCTATTAGGTTAAAACTCGTCAGGCACTAGGAAGGATCACTTCTTCTTCAGGGCAGGGAAGGCTACGCAGTACGCAGGCTACTGTCCCGCAGCGGCTGCCTCTCTGGTGGACTCTGGCACTGCACATTACTCCCGAGACGTTTAAAAAAAAAAAGTAATTTTTTTTTAAGTGAAACATCCAGGGCTTTTCAGAAAATGTCCGGGGCTTGAACCCAAGTAGCCACCCCCTAGTGCCACCACTGCATATGACGCACACTTGCTCGCCTGTTCCACTCTTCATTTTCCAAATGCCAGGAAGGATTCTTGCCTCGCTTCTGAAGCAAGATGCTCGGCAGACATGTGCTACCAAGCAAGCGTACTCGACATTGAGAAACACCCAGTATGTTGGGCTGTGTGCTGCTGCAGTAGGAGGCTGTTAGACGATATCACTCATAGGAACCAGGAATTAAAAAAAAATCACTTCCTGTGCCAAAGACTATTAATAATTTTATTAGAATACCCTTCTGGCATAAATGTGTGTGTGAGCATGTGAATAAGTGTGCTCTTGCTGCTACATTTGTGCATGGAAGTATTTGTGTAGGAGGGAGAAAGAATAGAAATTAAAACCCAGGAATCGCTACGTAATTAAATAAACCTGTGTTTTACAAATTAATTCTATAACAGAAAAAACCAAACCTTTCAGTGCAATCGTAAACACAAGTTCCTGATTTACTTTGGCACTCATCCTTAACTTTCAGCAGAAATATGATGTTGTTAGATGATATAACGTAATGTATTTCCTTTTACTGTAGGTATGATGTATGCAGCATGCCAACATACTGTAGGTCCCATTACTTTGTCAGGACAGTTTAACATGCTGCACTGCTAGCACTAGTAACAAGTGTCGGAGCTATGCTGTAATATGAGGGGACTGTGACCACAGACAACCAACATGGAGAGGATTGACTGATGTGTTAACATTCAGAAACACTTCTAGTGAGAAACACATGTTTGTGGTGATGGATGAGCTTTAATATGATTTTGTTTATCTTTAGCTTAGTACCCTTATGATCTTGTATTACATTACAAGTGATTTAAAGAAATTCCTACAGGTACAATTAATGCAACTCGACAGCCCTATTATTTGTTTTACCCAAAAAACCCAAACCGCTATATCTGGATATATCTGGTGCTTCTTCAAAAACACAAATGACAGACAGAGTTTCACAATAAAAACAATGCCTTTGAACATTTAAATATGTTGTGATCACCCTAAAACAGAAGTATAAATCTTTGAATCAAATGGAGGTTTTCTATCATTTTTGATATTGTTTTCGATGCAGCAGCATGTAAATCAAAGTATTGCACATAATTAATAGAAACAGATATGGTTCAAGGACACCGGTAGTGGGTCACAGAACCCGTATTCATCAGAATGCACAGTGAATGTGAATAAGCCGACCTTAACAGTAACTTGCTGGTGGTGCTAATTCTGTCTGTGAATAATGGGTGTGGCTTTCCTCAGTAAGAAATCGGTGAAATGGACACCACATAGAAAGGCATATGAACATTTCAGTCCACCCTCGCTGCCACAGATCTTGAATCTGATCTCCCCCTTATCATCTTTCGTATTACAAAGTGCTAACTCCCCGTCTGCCCTTCTCTCGTCACTTGTGTGGGCCCGGGGCCAGGAGTCTGACCTGTGCTCTCCGTGGCATCCAGACTGCCCGCTAGCTGCTCCAGGAGGCGTGCTCTGGCTGCATTCCTGCGGTGTTTCTTGCCCTCGTAGTGCTGCTGGGCCATCAGCGGGTTGTTGAACCAGGCGCCGCACAGGCAGCAGTACTTCCCCGCTTCTCTTCCACCGTTTCCCCCGACCACGCCTAGGGGCCATGCCAGGTCAGGGGTAGGAGTGGGGCACGCAGCGGGGTCTGCGGGCAACGGGGTGGAAGGGGAGGAGTCTGGGGAAAGAAGATGTGAACAGTTATGAAGTGGAGACGGAGGGTGAGGATTGCACAGGGAGGAGGGGGAGCATATTAATATAACATCTAATTGAGTTTGACGGAAACTATAGGTTACTTACGTAACCCCAGTCTCAGAGTAACATGAAGTGAGATGTCTCACTATGGGATGTGCCTCAACGTGTATGCAAACAGAAGCATCAATCTCATTACGGCAATCCTGATTGGCTGGTGATCTTGACGTCAACGTCAGGGAATCCACCCACGCTTTAAGTAGCTTGCGCTACGACGCAGTGTCATTCAAAATAAGCACCTCTTCTCGCTTCGCTTTAGCAAGAAGGGACGTCTGGTGAGACATCTCACTTCATGTTACTCTGAGGCCTGGGGTTACGTAAGTAACCTATAGTTCTAATTCATAACACTCCGTTCGATGTCTCACTATGGGAAATTGAAACTCCCGTATTGCTAGACTGATCTCGAAAATCACCAAAAACAACCAGAACTTAGGTAGAACTCTGTCTCAACACGGGACCCAGCACTGCGCGGGCCACACTTGGAGCAGAGACATCTAGCCTGTAAAAGCGGACAAAAGTGAGCGGCGAGGACCAGCTCGCTGCTGCACAAATGTCTTGGATGGAAACACCCTTGAACAAAGCCCAGGATGTAGCCAGTCCAAGAATAGTATGAGCACGCAGGCCCGTTGGTGCCTGCAAACCCTGACTCCTATAAGCCAGAGCAATTGCTTCCACAATCCAGTGGGAGAGCCGTTGCCTGGTAACGGGCTTGCCCTTCTGAGGGTTAGCCCCGGATACAAAGAGTTGGTCATTACAACGAAACTCTTTTGACCTGTCCATATAGATGCGTAAAGCCCGAACTGGACACAGCAAATTCGGCCGCTGTTCCTCAGAGGAACACAGCGGCGGAGGAAATGCCACAATGTCAATGGAGGTACATGAGCCAACCACCTTAGGTATAAAGGCAGGGTTGGGCTTCAACAACACTCTCGTTTGCCCCGGGGCAAACTGAGTGCATGAAGGATGTACAGAGAGCGCATGAATGTCACTGACTCGCTTGGCAGATGCCAGAGCCAGTAACAGCACTGTCTTGAGTGACAGGAGTTTCATGTCAGCTTCTTCCAGGGGTTCAAATGGAGGTCGAGTGAGCCCATCTAAAACCACTGCCAAGTCCCATAAGGGCACCAGTGACCTGGAAACAGGGAGGAGCCTGCGAGCCCCTTTCATAAAACGGCAGACCAAAGGATGTTGGCTAGCCGTCTTTCCCTCAAAGCCCACATGGCATGCAGCAATAGCAGCCAGGTACACTTTGATCGTAGAGAAAGCTCTGTGTTTATCAATCAAGTCCTGTAGAAATGATAAAATCACCCCGACAGGACATTGAAAAGAGATGTGTCCTTCTTGAAGGCACCACTCCTCAAACACCCTCCACTTACAGTCATAGAGAGACCTGGTGGAGGAAGCTCTTGCACTCTGAATAGTGTTTATCACCTTCTGAGGGAGCCCCACTGTATTCAGATTGTACCACTCACGGGCCAGGCCCAGTACCAAGCGCTCTGGGTGTGGGTGAAAGATTGCCTGCCTGCCTTATGTGAACAGATCTACCGCGGCTCGGCCGTAACGCACCCACAGCTGACTCACAATCATTGGATGTAGAGTCCAGTCTGCATACAGTGGTGCACCTCTGGACAGCAGATCCGCCCCGAGGTTCATCACTCCTGGTACGTGCGTCGCTCTCAGAGAGAGGAGACGTCCACAGCTCCATAAGATCAGTTTGCGTGCCAGCATGTGTAACTGGAGAGAACGCAAACCCCCTTGGCGGTTTATATACAATATTGTAGTCGTGTTGTCTGTCCTCACGAGGACATGATATCCTCTGAGAAAAGGCAGAAAGCGTTTCAGGGTGAGGAACAGCGCTAAAAGCTCCAGATAATTTATGTGTGACCATTGGAGGTCTCTGCTCCAGAGACCCCTCACAGGTCGACCTTCGTATATACCCCCCCAGCCCGTCAGACATGCGTCTGTGGTGACCACCTTCCGCGATAGGACAGCACCCATAGGCACGCCCCGTACTAGAAAAGTCGGGTGCAGCCAGTGGCGCAGAGCCATTACGCATTTCATAGTGACCATCACTCTCCGCGCGCCAATCTGAGGGCAGCTACCCAGCGCTGAAACTCCCTCATGTGTAAGCGTCCCAGTCGTACCACCAGAATGGCTGACGCCATGAGCCCCAGCAACCGCAGACATGAACTGAAGAGAACATATTTGCGTGGCTGGAAATAAGCGAGGCAAGCCCTGAAGGCTTTCACTCTCTCTGCTGACAAGCGGGCTGTAAAGGACACCGAATTCAGGCGTAGGCCCAGGAAGAGTACAGTCTGGGCTGGGGACAACATGCTCTTTTCTGTGTTTATTACAAAACCCAGGTCGAGCAGGTGTTTTACGAGGACATTCGTCTGCGTAATAGCCTCTTGCTCCGACTGTGCGAGAAGGAGCCAATCGTCCAGATAAGTTGCCAGGCGAATACCCCGTTGTCTTAACGGGGCTATCGCGGCTTCCGTACACCGTACAAACACTCGCGGGCTGAGAGACAGACCGAAGGGAAGTACTCTGTACTCGTAACAGACACCCTGAAAGGCGAACCTCAGATATTTCCGGTGTGGGTAATATACTGGGATGTGGAAATACGCATCTTTCAGGTCGACTGATGTGAACCAATCGTTTTGGCGCACGAGACGCAACAGAGACGTGTGAATGATTATTCTGAATTTGTATATTTTGAGATATTTGTTCAGAGCTCTCAAATCTAGTATAGGCCGAATTCCGTTCCCTCCCCGTTTGGGAACGAGGAAATACTTGGAATAAAAGCCGCTCTGATTCTGTTCGGTGGGTATTAGCGATATAGCCTTCTTTTCTAGTAGCGAGAAAATATCTTGCTCTAGAATATGGGCCGACTCTCCCCGGGCTGTGAATACAGAATGCCCGACAAGTGAGGGGGGGTGACAGCGAATTGGAGCCTGTAGCCCCGTGTTACTGTCTTGAAAACCCAAGCAGAATCTGTGAGCATCCTCCACTTTTCGCTTCTCAAAGCGAGCGGTGATGTCACAGCTCTGTCGTCTGCCCTCAGTGTCTCTATTTGTTGTGTTATGGGGCCCTCTAGTGTCTGAACACGGCGGTACCCCAGGTTGACAACCCCGGCCGACACTGCGCATGCGCGTGGCGGTGGTGCCTTCACAATCACGTCTATTGTCCGCCTTTTGAGAGAGGCCGTAGCCGCTCTCAAAAGAGGGGCAGACAACAGACTGTTTATTGTTTTTATTGTTTTTCTTTTCATTTTTATTGACTGCGCCCTTGGCTTCAAGCCTGGAAACGACAGTGTAAAATGATTTATTAGGAAACAACAATGATGACATGTGTTTGTGACTTAAACAGGCAGCGGAACTTGCTGTCTTCGATGTTAAGTCCATTTCCCCGATGGCGCAAACTTGAGGATGACGTTCTGGCATCACTCGAGGCGGCGGGAAGATGGGGGCATGGTGGCACCCCGAAAACACATGAGCATCCAACACTGGAACGTTCTCCGGAGCTGGGGAACAGGGAACTTCCAGCTCCTTCATCGAGGAGAGGAGAGGAGGCTGTCAGGCCGCCCGCTTCTTCTTCCTCGCCTGGTGGCTGAAAACCTGGGTCAGCTGCGCCTGAGTGGCAGCTGCCGGAACCGGAGATTTTCTTGTCCAGCTCCTTCTTGCCTCGTGCCTGGGCTGGGGACCCGGGACGGGCTGCGGTCTCTGCTGCTTCGGTATTTTGAACCGGGCAGGACGTGAGACAGCTTGGGTGAAGGCCTGCCGCGGGACCATTGGAGGTGGCGGCTGGACCCTTTCGGGGAGACAGAGCTGGAGAGCCTCGTCTCCCTTCGTTTTTGACTCGCACCTCAGCTGCATTGAAGCTAGAGCGGAGCCAAATATGCCCTCGGAACAATAGGCATATCCAGAACATCCTCTTTTTCCCGGTCTGGAAGGTTGGTCACGTTGAGCCACCTGGCTCTCTCCTGTACCACCATCATTCCCAGTGCTTTGCCCGTGGCTTGGACTGCACAGCGCTGCACAGGGAGGCAAATGTCTGTGATCGCTGCGATCTCGTCCCACACGGCAGGCTCAGGTTTGCTCGACATGTCTTCGCAGAGCTCTGCCTGGTAGGCCTTTGCCGGTAGCATGGGGTTCCTGCTCGGTGTCGAAGCCAGCCTCGGTTGGAGGTGGGCTGCCACCAGGGGTTCCATGGGCGGCATGCGGAGCAGGCCGAGCCTCTCCATACCGTCACAGTCCAGGGAGGAGGCACCCTGGATTGGGGCCTTGTTGCTAAAGGGACGGTCTCTCCACGAGACCGACACCTCGTCCAGCATCTCCGGAAAGACTGGAAGGAGCTGCCTCTTCATCCTCGCTGCTTGGGGCAAGTTCTTCCCCTCGTAGCGAGATCTGGAGGTCTCCTTGGCCACTTCAGGCCATGGGATGTCCAGCCTGGACGCAGTGCGTTGGGAGCCCCAGCTTGACACAGCGCGGGGCTCCGCTCTCGCAGCTCTTGCCACCACCAGGTCCCAGCCTGAAACGGCGTGGGGCTCCGGTTCAGCGGCTGTCGCTGTTGTTGAGCCCCAGTCTGACATAGCGTGGGGCTCAATCTCTGCGGCGGACGCCACCATGTCTTGATTGCCGGACGGCGAATCAGCGGACATGAGGAGGTCCTGTCCCGACTTGGCAGCTTGGCGTGCTAACCGTCGGCGGAGGCTCTTAATGGTGAAGCGGGTACAATGCCCGCACGAGCCGGGGTTATCGATAGCCTCCCGGGCGTGTTCCAGCCCGAGGCAGGACGAGCAGACCCGGTGTGAGTCTGTGCCTGAAATCTTAAACCCGCAGCCGCATAGCCGAGCCTCCGAGTCCCTGACTCCTCTGGTGTGAGGGAGAGAAGGGTCCATCTTCGATCGCCGGGGTGTCGGCGTGGAGTGGACGCGCTAGTAACAGGTACGTTACTGAGAAAAAATCCAACCTTGCCGTTAGTCCGAAAGGAAAAAAGGCGACGGTGTAGATTTTATTCTTTAAAGAATATTAACTGGTGTGTTAATACCTTCTTTTATCTCTGTCTCCTCTGGTGTGAGAGAGAAAAGAGAACGTCCTCTTTACCGTGGTGTCGGTGTGGAGGGAAGAACAAACTAGCAACAGGTATGTTACTAGCTTGAAGAAAAAATCAAACCGTACCATTATTTCGACAGAAAGAAACGGCGAGGCAGATTACAATATTAACTGGTGTGTTAATATTGCTCAGTCTTCTTGCAAAGCAAAAAAGTAACCGGCAAGCGCCCGTCGACCGAATGTTTTGGGTTCAGTCTGTGGACCGTTAAGCTAGCCCGGTTACTGATAAAACGAGAAGAGGTGTTTGAATGACGCTGCGTCGTAGCGCAAGCTACTTAAAGGGTGGGTGGATTCCCTGACGTAGACGTCAAGATCACCAGCCAATCAGGATTGGCATAATGAGATTGATGCTTCCGTTTGCATACACGTTGAGGCGCATCCCATAGTGAGACATCGAACGGAGTGTTATGAATGAGAACAATCACATCAAATCTAAATATAATGATTAAATAACATTAACAGGGACATTCATTCATTCATGTATTCATATCGAACAGATGCAGACACTGTCTTTCTGAAAAAAAATAAAAACTGATTAAATACCCACTAAATGTGAGAGCTGTAGGTTACTGATGGAGCGGCAGATTGCAGCAGGTCACATCTGTGAAACATAGATGAGGGTCAGGAGGAATCAGCAATCCAGAGAGCAGACTGTGCTTTCCACTAACATCTACTACGTCTGAACCTTCCTGCTCTATTTTTTTTTTTTACCTACATCCTTTCATCTAATATTTCCTCCCCTTTCATCCCTATCTCTCCTCTCCTCTCCTCTCCCCTTCATTTATTTTCCTCTATGAGGAAATAAACTGGGAAATGGAAAAAAAAGAAACAAGAAATGGCAAACTTCCAGGTGACCTGCTACTCGTGACATGACACTGGTTACCATGGTGATTGCCCATTAATAGCCAACAGGCACTGACTTGTCCACAGGACACGGTTGTGTCTCACGCAGCGAAGACTGCGTCTGTGTGTGTCTGTGTGCATTTGGCTGATTGGGTGGCGGTTTGAATGTGGGAGGCTGTGGCGCAGTGGATACTAGTGTGTTGATGTTCGGCTCAGGGGAGCACAGGTTCAAACCCCACTGCAGTCAGCATGTCGTTGTGTCCCTGGGCAAGACACTTCACCCCAAATTGCTTCTGTGGGGATTGTCCACAGTATTAAGTATGTAAGTTGCTTTGGATAAAAGCGTCTAACAAGTAACATGTAATGTAATGAATGTATAATGCATATGTGTGAATACCTGTGATTGTGTAAGAATGATTAAAGCTCCAGAGTAGGCTGTGTGTGTGTGTGTGTGTGTGTGTGTGTGTGTGTGTGTGTGTGTGTGTGTGTGTGTGTGTGTGTGTGTGTGTGTGTGTGTGTGTGTGTGTGTGTGTGTGTGTGTGTGTGTGTGTGTGTGTGTGTGTGTGTGTGTGTGTGTGTTCTAAAGGAATCCTCTCTGCTCAAACTCTGTATCTGATCACAGTGAGGGGGTGCTAGGTCCACAGCCAAATCGTGTGTGAAAGCTCATAATGACAGATGGCATGTCCAAATGTGCCGATTTGCGATCTACAATGTGTCAATGACGAGAACCACTTTGAGTGCACAATAACACAGGTTTTAAACATTTGATATTGATGGACAAAAGCCCACACACACATGCTTTTGAGCCCAAATTTGAGTCATAACACTTCTTTCACAATAACCATCAGGTGACTGATAATAAATGAAGAGCACTCGTGAAGTTTTGGCCAGTGACCATGAGTATTCTTTTTTGTGCGTGTGCCTGTGTTGACCTGACTCTAGCCCTGCACACTGATTGGTTGCTCATACCTTGATGTATATTCGGGCTCTGTTCACATAGTAACTGTATCTATGGCTGTGTCTCCGCTCAACTCACCAGCCACACCCACTCACATTCCCTTTGCTTGTGTTTGCCTTCGCCACACTATCATCTCACTTACAGAACTCAACCCAGTAAACTCTTCGACTGTCATTTCATTTTTCCGTCCTGAAACAGTTCATCCAAAAATCTCTGGTGCAGCAGTCCTGTGTGTGTTTGTGTGTGTGTCTGTGCATGAGTGAAGATCCTGAGCTCTGACAGCTCTGTGGCACAAATCGTGCTGAGCCGAGCTCCTCTGGTGCAATGTTCCTCTCCGTCCCTTGTTTTCCCACCCTTCCCTTTCTCCCATGACTCTGATCTCATCACAGTGGAGCAGAAGTAAGTGTTTTTCACGGAATGGGGCACAGGAAGTGTGCGTGATAGTGTGTGCGCAGGAGGAGGAGGAGGAGGTGGTGGTTTGGAGTGTGTGTGTGTGTGTGTGTGTGTGTGTGTGTGTGAAAGGGGAGGGAGTGCAGGTACAGCTTCTGCTCTCCACCTCTCAAGGGCTTCTCCAACACACATGGCCTTTGCTTCCTCTCTCTCACTGTGTGCTCTGTGTTGATGTGTGTGTTTCTGTGTGTATATTAGTGTCCATGTGTCCTGAGAAGCAAGTGAATGTCTAATTTGAATGTGCATGTATAAGTCATCCTGCTGATGTGTGTTTCTGAGGATTGTGTGTGTGCATGAGCATGTCTTTCTGTCCGCTCAAGCCTGTCAGCTTGGCTGTGCATCTTTTGCGGAGCGCTCATCTCAGAGCGATCATGAAGGCCACTTTTGACTTTAATCTCTCCTGAAATCCTCTTCTTCTCTCCCAGGTCACTCTTTCTCTCTTCTTGTTCTTGTTCTCTTGTTTCCTCCAGGTCCCACTGTCACAAAACCACGCAAACTCCACGGCAGCGGAAGCACAGAAGTGACACTTCTTCAAAGTGGGCCAAAGTTTAGCAGAAGTCACTCGGCTTGATTATAACACTCCATTTTGTGGCCATTGTGTGTTTATAGCGCTGTGAATACTCTTTGAATTCACATTTGAACCTCATTATGTAAAGCTCCACTGGAGACGACACACGAGCACTGACTATTAGAAAAATCATTGTTTTATACTTACCACAAGACCTTTACACATGAAAGGCTGTCTGTGAGCTTCACCTTCAAAGTGTAACTTCCTGGCCTCTGGCATGTTAGCATTCCCAGACATTTCCCTCTGATATCCAGGCTAGACATTTTGACTGAAGCATGACTAAAGCTTTCCAAATCCACTTCTGATAAAAAATGTATGCTTTGAACTCAAAATAATTCTCACTCCAGTGCAAAAGTTGCAAAAACTAGATGTGTGGATTACAGAAGCGTGTGCGAGCAGAGGTGAGGTGTCTTTTCGACTAAGGTAATTACTTTTGGGAGTCAGTGTTCAAACAGCATGATCGGAATTCAATAGAGGTATTGATCAGCTTGTGTAGAAACAGCTGATCACCAAAGCACTGGTTTACAGTCAGTTGTTTTATAGATTAGACGTGTCAAGTTTCACTTTCAGGTCTGACCAGTAAAAGGACAGGATCTGGATTATACTCTTTTCTCTTTCTTTCCCTACAAACTCGACTGATGCAGTGGTGGAAGAAGAAGAAGTCAAGTCGTGCGTATACAATCTTACTTAAGTAAAAGTACAGAAGTATCGGCATCAAAATATACTTAAAGTAAAGGTGTGCAATACCTGTGTTTGTGGGGCTGGTCATGGCTGAGGGCAGGCTGGGCTGCTCCCCCAGCACCAGGCGGACTCTCTTGGCGTGGGTTTTGCCTTGGTAGTGCGACTGGGCCACAATGGCGGAAGTGAAGAACATGTTACACAGCGTACAGCACTTGTTCCTGTCCACCTCGGTCTCTGAACATTCCTACAGGAGGAGAGCAGAGGGGGGAGAAGGTAAAGGAGAGAGACAAGGGAGGGAGGGAGAGGTCATTTGAGACCAAAATGAACCATATGGGTGGAGGGGTCGAGGGAGATGAAAAAGAAAAGAGATTGGTGGAGGTGAAGAAGAGAGGCAGCGAGAGTTGAAGGTGAGAAAAGGCAGGGGGAGATGAGACCTCGTGGACTGTCTGTTTCTCACACACACACACACACACACACACACACACACACACACACACACACACACACACACACACACACACACACACACACACACACACACACACACACACACACACACACACACACACACACACACACACACACACACACACACACACACACACACACACACACACACACACACACACACACACACACACACACACACACACACACACACACACACACAGAGAGAGAGAGCAAAGAGGAGGCTGATCAAATATGCATCTCTCTCTGGGCTGAGACTGTGGCTTGGCCCTTTCACCGCCGCTGGATCATTGCTAATGATGAGGGGGAGTTCTTCCCCATGGGAGGGAGCGAACACAAACAAAAAGACCAACCGCCTGATTGACACAAATGTACAAACAAACAAACTCTCGCCTGCAAATATACACAAATACACAGGCACACCTCTATAGCTTTTTCAGTTTGTTTATGCCATATATGGGAACTAAACTCGAGGGAAAAACAATATATTGTGGACTGCACGTCAATAAAAAGGGATTCAATTATGGAAATATGGGGTAATAACTGATGTAATAGGACAATTGCCTGTAAACCTTGCTCCTATCATGCACATATTCCTTCTAAACTAAGATAAATCACAACATAATCTACAACACTAAGACACAAAGGGCAGTTATGGAAGACACTAAAAGTATGTCTCCACAGCAGTGTTTGGGCTAAGCTCCTTGTAGTTCCAGTTAAAGAAAATTGAAATTCTTCATCACACAATTCTCTTGTGTTTTTCAACTCTGTGGTGAATAGGCCCTTTCCTGTCCCCATGCATACAGCAAGGGTTTGATGAAAGACTTGTTTTTCTGAGTGTGGTGAAAAACAAGTTGACTGGCCTGCACGAAGACCTGACCTCAACCCCATCAAACACCTTTGGGAAGAAATAAGACGGACTGTCAGCCCGGCCTCATCGTCCGACATCAGTCCCTGACCTCACTAATGCCCCTTGGCTGAATGGAATCCCAGCAGCTCCAACAACTTGTGGACGGCCTTGCCAGAGGAGTGGCTGTTATTCAGCATATTAATACTTAATGTCCAAGATTTCAGAATTAGATATCGCAATCACATATGGGTGTGATGTTCAGCTTTCTCATATACATATAAATACATGGAAACGGGGATGATTTACATTTATATTTTTTGAATTCCTGTTTGAAGAAAAGCAGTATTTCACGGTTTCAGAGCCAAACCTTTTTAAATTCTACACAACTTTTCCCCCAGTGTGTTTCTTCTTCTTGCTGCTCATATTGCACCTCCACCCTCTCGCTGTCTGTTCATCCAGACTTGAATTCTCTTTAAGTCTTTCTTTGCCTCATGTGAACTCTTTTTTGGTTTGCACATTCCTCCCTTTTTCTATCTCTGTTTTTTCTCTTTACAATGGCACTCTAGTGTCAAATTGAGATGTAGGAGAGAAACGTTGGTCTCAGCGAGACAGAGGACAATAATAGAAAAGTGTCAGCGTCACAACACCATATCTAAGTCTGTGAGTGTGTGCTCTGTTTTTCTGTGTGTTTGTGTGTGTCGTGTGTCAGCCCTGGTTAGCATCACGGACAGTGAATGTGCGACTTAAGGACACCTTTACCTCCCAGGCCTAGCTTTGTCCCTCAGCTGTCCCTGCTTTCTTTTTCTAATGCTTTCTGTTTCTCTCACTCTTCTTCTCTTGCTTTTTGTCATTGCCTTGCCTTTTTCTCTCCCTCCCTCTCTGCCCCCCCCCCCCCCCCCCCTCTGGGCACCAGTCTCAGTGACTCTGTGTGTTGTGGGATGAAATATTTATCTATATTGGCAGGCCCTTGCCACCTCCACTCCTCCTCCCTCTCGCCTCGCCTCCACTTCTCCCCCGTGTCTGTCCCCGCTGTGATCATATTAAGAGCTAGCTATGAACTGGTCCACCCCCCCCATCTCCACCAGTAAACTCAATTTCCCTTTCCTTCTCAGTCACTACAAATTCATTTTGTTGTGCTTTATTATGAAGCATTGTCTCAAGTTGCCAAATGAAGATAAAGGCAAGTTTTGTTTTGATCTACAATATGTTAAGTAAATATGGCTTCCCTATACTTAACTCATAGTCTTCATTAATCATAGTCAGCACCCATGAGGACAAGTCTCCTCTCCTCTCCTCCATTACATCCTTTTCACCTACATTTCCCCCGCTTCCTCATTACCATCTCCCCCTTGTTCTCTTCCACCTCCTCTCTAATGTGTACGTTCTGCTCCTCCTCTTGTCTTTTTCACTAGTCATCCTATTGCTCTTTCCTATACACTTCCCCCCCTCACCTACTTTGTCTACTTATTCTCTCCCGTTGGCAGCACTGCTGAGATCTTGTTCTACTGAAATCTTGTTGCACCAGGATGGGGGAAATCAACCACAGTGAGCCAATGTCCCAAAACTGCATTTTTTGTTTTACTCCGGACAAAGAGGCTGAGATGAGTCTCAGTGGCAGAAACACACTGAAAAGTAAAAGCATCAGTCGACCGCAAAGGGACTAAAACACAAAGAAGCGTCTTCATGAAAGAAGACGGTAGAACAAATCCTGTCGCTCAATGACAATGTTACACGAGGGATTTAGTGACAGTGCGGAGAAGGTTTTAAACAATCTTGAGTGTGTGGCTGAATGACATATGAATAAGTGTCATCTCATTACAGCTGCCACTCCACTACGCCACTTCAAACAATAAACAGCATCTCTGACTCACTGTTTTCCTCCATCATCGCTCTCCGCTGAAAGTCATCAACCTTTCTGTTTCTTCATTTTAGTTTTCTAGATTCCTGCCTCTGCTCGTTTCAATTTTCCTTTCTATTTTGCTTCTACCTGTCGTACCTCGCACATCTGTTGAGACTGATTTGCATGCGACCTAATTGTCGAGTGTGTTTCTGTTTGTGTGTGCAATGCTGCATGTCTGCCTGTTTATCCACAGCCTGTTAGTGATGCCTGTGTATCGCAGAATATTTTGTGTTGGGTTGGTTTCATGTTGCTCGTGCAGCAAACAATAGACTCCTAATTAGCTGTGTTAATCTTCCTCTCCTTCTGTTTTGCTTTCTCTCTGCTCCTCCTTACTTCTCCAACTGCTCTGTGTGGAGGCGCTGTGGGAAACATTTCTAAATATACACATTGAGCAGCACAGGAAACAGACACTCTCATTTGGAATGTGAAGGAGTGCTGAAAGTGTAAATTAAAAGGACCCAGAGTGCAGATATAGCATTAGAGGAAAATAATAGGCGAGAAAAACACATTTTGTTATCTCTTGCCCTTTTGCGCAGGTAAAAAACTGCACAGACGGAGAAAGAGCACGGTGGAAAATCGGGGGGGAAAAACGGATAAAGTCCCCTCCCCTTTCATCTGGGAGCACCTTTATGACCTACTTTCTCTGTTTGTTCTCTGACACTTTCACACACACTCTCTCACACACACACACACACGCACACGCACACACTTCAAGGCACGGCATTTTTGCACTGGGTAGACGCTGGCATTTCATTCACTCTGGGAAAATCTTTCTCTGCTGTTCCCATTGGAATGCAGCATGTCAATCAGTAAGAGAACAGAGGGCAAAAACACTCAAATAAAGTGTAAGAAAAAAAGATTAGAAAACTGGGAGATAAGAGAACACGATGAAAGAGTTGAAAGACGAAAATCCCAAGTTGTATGATGAGAATTTCATCTCTGGAGGAGCTTCCATCTTCAATCAGTTTTGCAGCATTGTCGGATAATCAATGTCACATCTCTGCGTGAAAGGTTACGAGCAAATTGCTATAGCTGAGGCAGTCACGGTGCGTTACTGTACGGCAGATGAGGTGAGTGTGTACATGAGCGTGCACATGGTCTGTTCAGTGTCCCGTATGAGGGGCTGAGTCATGTCTTATTCACTTAGGGAGACAGATGGAGACGCAGGTGTGTTCCTACAGTACAGTTGTAAAGCCATATGCCCTTGACATGCCCAATAGTTTGACTTTAATACATCTAAGTACACTAAGGAACATGGGTGAACTAAGAAACATTAATGCCCATTTCCAGAGTTTTACACTATTACATTATTCTGAAAAGATTTATAAACCTGCTTCCCCCCATCATTTCCCTTGCTCGGTATAAGGAAGCTGTGTCTGACAATTTCCACTACTTTCAATCCAACATTCACACCCTTCACAAAGCGATTGTTCAATATTTCAAACAGTTTTGAACTTCTCTAAAGCTCATCTAAAACTCTTTATGCAACTTTTCATGTGTCAAAACGATTGCAAAAGTATGAATGCCTTTCATGAGCAACTGTCTAAATATGTGTTGCTTTTATCCGCATATTTAAGCAATTATCGCCTCTCTCTTCTCTCTATGAAGACTGGCTTGTCACTCTACCTTCAAGTGCGGCGGTAATAGCAATAAACACTAGTTCTTTTCGAGCATGACCTGGATGTTAATGGCTTACAGTTCTTTATCTATTTTGGAAATATTCTCAGCATCTAGACTGATAGAGTTATTCAATGAGACTTTATACATATGCTGGCTGAGAGGATGGAGCCAAAAATCACACACATAATATGTCAGGGTTCAAAACGGTTCATTACCTATTTATGAAGGGCAGTCTGAAATCACTTATACTTAATGTTTGCAAATATTTGAGTTTTTATTATGAATGTCCTGTCTTTGGAGGACAGAGGGTCATTGCCGTTCAAAGCTAATTGGCCGTGGGCTTAGGGTCTTGGGCTAGCTGTGGTACTGTGCCGTTTTTAGAGCCGCCCCACCTCTTCCTCTCTCTCTCTCTCTCCACTCTCTCTGATTTGTCAGTTAGTTTGATAAGCTTTATTTTTCCACCAGCTGTGTCCTCAAAGTAAATGTATTGTGTATGTGTGTATTATGCCATGTGGGACTTATGGGCTTGCTGGAGAAATGGGGCACACAATGCACTATAGTAAAGCTCCCTGGATACAATAGCCACATTTCTTTTCACCGACGCAAACACACAAAGATGCACATATACAAAGTCAACATTGAATCAACGCTAGATGGCCTTTTTTGCTCCATCAACTAACTGTGGATACAAATGCAACCTCAGCTTTGGCTACAGTTGCAGAAAAGAGAACAACAAAACTATTTCAAACCTTCAACACAAAGACAGACTCACAAATATCAGCAATGCACTGACCTCCCTAGTCAAAGCCTGCAATAGTCCGATAAAATGCTGCTTGGTGGCGTCTGCACTCACTAAATCTAGCCAGAAACACCAGGCAAAACCTCTTTTGGGAGAATTATAACGCACAAGTGCAGACAATAGATCAAACAAATATTCCCATGAGCTGCAATGGCCGAGCCAGAGAGTGGACAGGCCCAGGAAAGGATTAGACAAAGACAAGTCAACTCTGTTTGTCAACTACAGCATAAAGCCACACATTTCAGCATGCAGATAATTGTGTTTCCCAACACATCTTCAGAGTTATTTCAGCTTGAGATTGTACCACAAAATGTTACGTCTTTAAGGTAATTCCGTGCACTGATACTACATGTTTAGCTTGAAAGTCGAAATAAAATGTAAATAGCATTGTATGAAAGATGCAACACAGACACAGAAACACACACATGCAGGGAGCTTACTGGGTTATCTGGCCGCAGTCTCTTGGAAGGGGGTCCTCCATCTTCTGGGTGAAGCATGTAGAACAGACGTACCTTGTTGGCATGCTTCTTGCTCTGATAAAAAGACAGTTAGAGAGAGTAAGAGTGTCAGACAGTGAACTGAGATTTATTTTATCAACTGAGCCAAGTGGAAACCAAAATCAATGACTGTCACTCCACCTCGGCCATTTCCTCCAAGCTTTTATCTCTGCTGCAGTTGATAATACTAGCAGACGGTTTTGCTCCCGGCTAGGTGACTAATGGTCCGGGCCAGCCTCAGCTTTTTGGGAGCCCTGAGTCAGATGTTGGGGAAGGGAGAGTGGTGGGAGGGCTCTTTATTTCACCTGTGCACACTGGCTCTGTAAAGTGCTAAATTAAGTGAGGCAATCGTTTAAAGGGCGGTACAATGTAAACAATGATATCCTAGTGGCTTTGTGAAATAGAAAGGTAAAGAGCCCTTTTGTGGAATCATGATTAATATAATTTAAGCTATGATTATAATTGGAATATATGAGTGTACAATATAAAAAAAGCTATTAGTGAGCTTTACAGTTCAAGTACTTTGAACTGTTAGTGTTCGTGTTGCTTCATTGATATTGTTGTGTTTTCGGCCCACCTGGCTGTGGGTGTTTTTGTTTTCTTTGAATGGTTTAGGCCCAAAATACATTTCTGACCTCCTGCTAAATTATGAACCATCCAGATCTCTCAGGTCTTCAGGGACTGGTCAGCTTTCTGTCCCCAGAGTCAGAACTAAACATGGAGAAGCAGCGTTCAGTTATTATGCTCCAAATATCTGGAACAAACTCCCAGAAACCTGCAGGTCCGCTGCAACTCTTAGTACTTTTAAATCCTGACTAAAGACTTTTCTTTTTGCTGCTGCTTTTAATTGAACTATTCACATCTTAAACTGCACTGTAACTTTTAACTTCTTTTAATGTTTCTTTTATTATCTTTTCTTTTTAATGACTGATTTTAAATGCCATTTTCTTAATGTCTTTCGTTTTTTGTAAAGCACTTTGAATTGCCTTGTGTTGAAAGGTCCTATATAAATAAACTTGCCTTGCCTTTTCTCTATAAGCTGTGATAAGTGAGCTGTTACTTGAAGCTGCTAACTCTCACTTTATTTCAGAACAATGAAAATCTCTGGACATGCTGCAGGGTAAAGATTAGTGTATGTGTTAAGACCGCTGTGTGTGTGTGTGCGTGTGCGTGTGCGCACGTGCGTGTGTGTGTGTGTCTATCTCGTTCTATACATATCCTTTTATTGTCATGCTCTGTGACCTTCACTCCTTTCTACAATGTGACAACTATTATTATCTATAAATTCCAGTGCTGCGACAATTTTCCAGAAGCAAGTGTTGACACTGTCAAAGAAATATAATGTATACCGTCACATATTGAGTCAAATATAAATTATGATAATACAATGCAGGGATAGAATTGGGGTTACAAAGCTTCAAGGTTGAACATTGATTGATAAGGGATGGAATTGATTAAAAGTGACAAACCATATATTAAAAAAAGAAAAAATGGCTTTATCCGCCAGAACTGAAATGACATGTGAAGGAAACACTTTGCTGTTGATGGGTGGAAAAGTATACGTTTAAATGTATAATGGCTGAGAACGGCACAAAGAAATGGCATGGGAGAGTGACAAGACTCTGGACTGGCTGCCTCAGTGCTTAGATTGGATCGTCTGCCCCGGGGAGAATAAATCCCCCCCGCCTGCCCCATGCCTCCTCACTTGTCAGACTACTTTAATGCATTTTGTCAGTGCTTGTGTGTGTTGGTGTGTCTGAGTGTATCCTTGTGTTTATAGGTGTATAAATGGTCATGCAGTCGATGGCTCCGGGATACGGGCTAAAAGCGGGACCTTGTGTCACCATGGTTACCCCGCACTAACCCTCGGCGTCTGCCCTTCTCTAAAGGATCTGTCTCTGTCTCTTCTGCCGCTGTTTTCCTCAGTGTCAAATCCAGTTGGAGGAGACACACAGGGCAGAGGACAGTTTTTTTTTCTGTTTAACGGTTTAATATTCAAATTGTAATCCTATACTACACAACTGTAGTATTAAAGAACATGCAGGTTCCATCTATTTTGCACAAACAGGGCTCAAATGTGCATATCATATGTCTGCACTTGCATGTGGTTAGATTATGTTCTTAAAAACACCTCTCTGGGGGGGGAAGGAGCCGGAGCTTGTGCGGGAGGTGGAGCGGTACCAGTTGGATCTGGTTGGGCTCACCTCTACGCACAGCGTCGGCTCTGGAACCTTACTTCTGGATAGGGGTTGGACTCTATTCTTCTCCGGAGTTGCTCAAGGTGTGAGGCGCCGGGCGGGTGTGGGGATACTCACAAGTCCCCGGTTAGGTGCTTCGTTGTTGGAGTTTACCCCAGTGGACGAGAGGGTCGCCTCCCTACGCCTGCGGGTTATGGGGGGGAAAACTCTGACTGTTGTGTGTGCTTATGCACCCAACAGCAGTTCAGAGTATACGGCCTTCTTGGAGACCCTGGAAAGAGTCCTGTATGGGGCTCCTGAAGGGGACTCTTTAATCATGCTGGGAGACTTCAACGCGGGCAATGATGGAGACACTTGGAGGGGCGTGATTGGGAGGAACGGCCCCCCTGATCTGAACCGGAGTGGTGGTTTGTTACTGGACTTCTGTGCTAGTCATGGATTGGCCATAACAAACACCATGTTCGAACATAAGGATGCTCATAAGTGTACGTGGTACCAGAGCACCCTAGGCAGAAGGTCCATGATCGATTTCGTTATCGTATCATCGGACCTGAGGCCGTATGTTTTGGACACTCGGGTAAAGAGAGGGGCGGAGTTGTCAACTGATCACCATCTGGTGGTGAGTTGGGTCGAGTGGCGGGGGAAGCCTCTGGATAGACCTGGTAAGCCCAAACGTGTAGTTCGGGTGAACTCGGAACGTCTGGAGGAGGCCCAAGTTCAGGAGGCCTTCAACTCGCACCTCCGGCGGAGCTTTTCGGGCATTCCTGTGGAGGTTGGGGACATTGAACCAGAGTGGTCGGTGTTCAAAGCCTCTATTGCCGAAGCCGCGGCGGGGAGCTGTGGTCTCAAGGTCCTAGGTGCCTCAAGGGGCGGTAACCCTCGAACCTCCTGGTGGACACCGGTGGTCAGGGAAGCCGTCCGACTGAAGAAGGAGGCCTTCAGGGATTTGTTATCCCGGGGGACTCCCGAGGCAGTTGCAAGGTACCGACAGGCCCGAAGGGCAGCAGCTTCATCCGTGGCCGAGGCAAAGCAGCGGGTGTGGGAGAAGTTCGGAGAAGACATGGAGAAGGACTTTCGGGCGGCACCAAAGTTGTTCTGGAAAACTGTCCGACACCTCAGGAGGGGGAAGCAGGGGACCATCCAAGCTGTGTACAGTAAGGATGGGACGTTGTTGACCTCAACTGATGGAGTGTTAGGGCGTTGGAAGGAGCACTTTGAGGAACTCCTGAACCCGACAACTCCGCCCTCTATGTTAGAGGCAGAGCTGGAGTATGACGGGGGATCAACACCAATCTCCCGGGGGGAGGTCACTGAGGTCGTCAAACAACTCCACAGTGGCAAAGCCCCGGGGGTGGATGAGATCCGCCCGGAAATGCTGAAGGCTCTGGGTGTTGAGGGACTGTCATGGTTGACACGTCTCATTAACGTTGCGTGGAAGTCGGAAACAGTACCGAAGGAGTGGCAGACCGGGGTGGTGGTCCCCCTTTTTAAAAAGGGGGATCAGAGGGTGTTTGCCAATTACAGAGGCATCACACTACTCAGCCTCCCCAGGAAAGTTTACTCCAAGGTATTCGAAAGGAGGGTCAGGCCGATTGTCGAACCTCAGATTGAGGAGGAACAATGTGGATTCCGTCCTGGTTATGGAACGACGGATCAGCTTTTTACTCTCGCAAGGATCCTGGAGGGGGCCTGGGAGTACGCTTATCCGGTCTACATGTGTTTTGTAGACTTGGAGAAGGCGTATGACCGGGTTCCCAGGGAGTTACTGTGGGAGGTGCTGCGGGAGTATGGGGTGAGGGGGTCTCTACTCAGGGCCATCCAATCTCTGTACTCCCAAAGCGAGAGCTGTGTCCGGGTCCTCGGCAGTAAGTCGGACCCATTTCCGGTGAGGGTTGGCCTCCGCCAGGGCTGCGCTTTGTCACCAATCCTGTTTGTAATATACATGGATCGGATTTCGAGGCGTAGTCGTGGGGGAGGGGGTCTGCAGTTCGGTGGACTAAGGATTGCACCACTGCTTTTTGCAGATGATGTGGTTCTAATGGCTTCATCGGTCTGAGACCTTCAGCACTCACTGGATCGGTTCGCAACCGAGTGTGAAGCGGCTGGGATGAGGATCAGCACCTCCAAATCTGAGGCCATGGTTCTCAGCAGGAAACCGATGGACTGTCCACTCCAAGTAGGGAATGAGTCCTTACCCCAAGTGAAGGAGTTCAAGTATCTCGGGGTCTTGTTCTCGAGTGAGGGAACAATGGAGCGTGAGATGGGCCGGAGAATCGAAGCAGCGGGAGCGGTACTGCAGTCGCTTTACCGCACCGTTGTGACGAAAAGGGAGCTGAGCCAGAAGGCAAAGCTCTCTGTCTACCGGGCCATTTTCGTTCCTACCCTCACCTATGGTCATGAAGGATGGGTCATGACCGAAAGAACGAGATCGCGGATACAAGCGGCCGAGATGGGTTTCCTCCGCCGGGTGGCTGGCGTCTCCCTTAGGAATAAGGTGAGAAGTTCGGTCATCAGGGAGGGACTCGGAGTTGAGCCGCTCCTCCTTCGCGTCGAAAGGAGCCAGTTGAGGTGGTTCGGGCACCTAGTTAGGATGCCACCTGGGCGCCTCCCTAGGGAGGTGTTTCAGGCACGTCCAGCTGGGAAGAGACCAAGGGGTAGACCTAGGACCAGGTGGAGGGATTATATCTCTTCGCTGGCCTGGGAGCGCCTTGGGATCCCCCAGTCAGAGCTGGTTGATGTCGCCAGGGAAAAGAAAGTTTGGGGCTCTCTGCTGGAACTGCTACCCCCGCGACCCGACCACGGATAAGCGGGAGAAGATGGATGGATGGAAAACAAATCCCAAATGAGAAAATATTGGTGAAAACATTTCTTCTTAAGGCAGTAAGCAGTCAATCTCTCTCTCTCTTTTTTTTAGAGCTACCAACAACACCAAATGTGATATATTGTCATATTGACAAGTAGATTCATATTTCACTTGCTAAAGGACCCATTGTTCATAGTTAACATTTGTGTTAGTTGTAGTCCATCTATGCAAGCCAGTTTATGAATGGTAGTTGCAAGCAAGCTGTTATTGCTAATTGTTGTACAAACCTGCTGAAGTACAACAGTTATTCTTTCGGTGTTTTTATCATAGATCGAATTGTTCAGGTGTATTACTGCCTTAGTCCTGATTAGCATCGACTCCAGAATCCTCTTCCTTAAATCATCCCACGTTAAAGTTGTCCTTTCTTTGACCTGCTGTTGTTGTCTAACATATTATGTTACCCTCTGTATAGAAAGTGCTCTACAAGTAAAGCTGCCTTTTGATTGCCCTTTATGTATTGAATCTAAGATGCAAACTCCCACTCTCCCTGCCTTCAAATTATGTCTTCTCTCCTTGTTCTACTGACCTCGATAGAAAGTAAAGGTGACACTGAGAACATAAACTGAGCTGGCCTACTCTTTGCACAGATCAAGGCTGTGTGTTTTTGTTGGAGGAAAGTTGAAATGCAGAAATACTTTGAAGTGAATGTGGTTGGTACACATGCGTGCAGATATGTGCACACTGCTGTTGTGCTCACTTAATTCTCTCCTGATAAGGGTATTGTCCTCATTAGTCTGCTTGTTAATCTCAATTGTGTCTTGTAATCAAGGACAACCTCAATGCAGTATGCAGTACACACACACACACACACACACACACACACACACACACACACACACACACACACACACACACACACACACACACACACACACACACACACACACACACACACACACACACACACACACACACACACACACACACACACACACACACACACACACACACACACACACACACACACACACACCCTAGTTAAACATTGCACAGGGCTGATTATTGGATGGCTTTTCATTAAATTGCTCAAAGGGAGACTGCTGAGAGGTAGACTACATTAAAACAAAAAGTCTGCGTGTTTGTTTGTGCAAATGACTAACATTACCATGCAGCATTAAGTCTATGTATAATGGATGAGCACAATAGCAAAAGTACAAAGTACTAAGATTGATGCAAAGCGCACCGATAACAAATCTGCTCATCAAAGCAGTGTTCGTCGCAGCATTTTGTTTTATTCAGTTGTTGTCAAACATTCGTGTGTAAGTGGAGACGGACTCACCTCGTAGTGAGCGGTGCGCTGGGACTCAGAGATGAGCTGGGCATTGCAGATGTTACAGTAGCTCTCTGTGAACAAGCCTCCGTCCACCACGCCCGCAGACTTCATCTTCATCCGAGACTACACAAACACAGGACCAAACACAAGTAAATATGATACAAATGCAGAATGGAATACAGTGTTAGAGATGCGTAAGCATGCATCTCATCTCAATTTAGATTTCCCTTTAGAGTGACAGATTGCACACGACAGTTCGTCCCAAATACATGTTGATCCTCTCCGTCAGAACATCTTCTCTCAGATGATGTTGGCTCCAGTCTTGAGAACAGTGGCCTGAGGCTTTGGCTGGAGTTCCTGCTCCTTACTTAGCAATAAGCTTCTATATATATATAGATATTTAAACATAATGTGATAACGCTCACTTAACATGGAGTTAGAGTTTCTTTTAATTACGGTTTTAATTATAATGTACATTTTTCCAAACCAACAGGTAATCGTTACAAAGTTATATCGAATCATCAAGATTATATATATGAAGTCAAAAGTATGGGTCCTCTCAAAGTGCTGCATTCATGATACACAAATGGGTTATGAGCATGTTAATGTTGCAGTGGTTCAAAGTGTTCCTATTATTAACTACATAATCAATTACTTACAATTCAATTACAAGTTACTTTTCAGACATCCATGTTGAACAGTGTTAGGAGTTGTCTGACTTTATTTACTTCTATTACAAAGATGTGGTATTAAAATCCAGAATAGGACATAGTGGACTCAAATATGTCATGTTTTGCCTTCTTTGTGATAAATATATTCATCTCTCCAACTCTATAGTCATTTTACAGTCTTCACTAAGCTCTGCTCTGACTGCTCTCATTACTTCTCCAACCTTTTTTTTTTTCCTACTGGGCTGTAGTGACTAACAATCCCAAAGCTTTTCCTACCACCCTAAATTTGAATTTTGACACTCAATTTTTGCAAGCTTAGAAATGCTTAAAGACCCACCATTCCCCCTCTTTGCATAGGTTTCTGAACACTGGCAGGATGATAATAATGCTGTAAAGCTGCACAGTATAGCCAATAGCAACTTGGATAAGGATTACAGTCCCTGGGTTGAATTGTTATAAGGTCTCCTTCAAGATTCCCTGGAGAAAAATGGTTTGTTAAAATGTAGTCAGTGGTAAAACTGTCTGACCAGTAACACCATGGAGACCTGAGCATCCCACTGGGAGCCAGCTGGGTCCTTGAAAACCTGGCAGCAGTGTTTTTCTTTAAATTTGATACTGAGCACCGTAATAGAAAATGGTTTAATTATGTGCTCTGCAGTGTGGTTACATTTGATATTCTCTTCATTATGTGTGCCCTGTAGGCAGTGCTCTGACAGGGTAAGGGTGAGTAACGGGTGTGTAGGGAGCGGTCCAGGTACATCAACCATTAAACTGGATGAGCTCCTTGCCCCGAGGAAGCGTCAGGACAGTGCTTGCAGCGGCAAAGTGTTTTATAGAGTGAGATACATGAATGCTGCAGAGGTCAGCTCTAGTTACTCTGTCCGGCACGGTAGCCGGAAAATCACAACATTAGCGATGAGATCAGGAAAAAGCGACGCCGTGTGTCAGCGGGGAGAAGTAGCGACAGGAGTTGGTATTCTTTATTTATAGTCTAGGGTGTAATTACCTCTAAGCGAAAGCACTGACTCTCACACGGTGACACACATGTGAGCGCACACACATTTTAACACACCACCGGTAATTACCCATGTCTGTTCTCCTTGTCTGTTTAGTGCACCTTGGCCCTTCCAATTAACTACTGACATGCTGTATAGACATTTTCTCAATTATGTCGTTGAGCCTACAGTATGACCCCCATCATTTAAAATTAAATGGCAATGCAGATACATTTGAATTAGAGAAGCACACATTATTATTACCTCTTTGTGTGCTGTGTAACTTATATGTGTGTCTGTGAGAAATTATAAGAATTCTGAAAAGCTGGAAACGTGATTTGTCTACAGTGATGCATTATTTCCCTCACTATGTGAAGTGTCCTGTGAGACATGTTGGAACAGATATATTTTGCAAACTGACACATTATATTTGCTGCTGAATACGTGTCCTCACAGAGAACTTTGTGGCGATAAAAATACCTTGCGCTGTCTGTCTGGACGTCAGCCAGGCAGGAGCGAATCTATCTCTTCATCTTCGGGCTAATTAAAAGCGATAGTGGCTGCAGAAATAACCGTATCTTCCTAATATCTCTATTACCTCTGATTATTACATGCAAGATGGGAGATGTAGACTAATTAATAGAGGCAATCTGTTGCTGAGATTAATAGAATGGCAGGCCCATCGAAGCGAAAAGATGAAGAGACAGATAGCGGGGGGAAAATGAAAGCGGTAAGGAAAGAGGAAAAAAGAGAGGGAGGGGGTTATAATTGGTGCTTTGGACGTGATGTCTTCATGTTACATTGGCTTAGAGGTCCTAATGAGGAACGTGGTTTCATTCCCACAAAATCAGACCAGAGCAGCTGTATCGAGGACTGTTACTCTATATTCTATGTTTTTTGAGAATCTAATGAGTGCGACTTTTAGTTTAAACTGGCATAAAACACAAATGGTCATATGTTAAATTTAGAATTAGCCGACAGTTCAACTTCAGTTCATCTTTAAATTCCTTCTTTATTGCTCGGCCTTCTAGAGTTGCAGTTTAACAAGCATCTTATTTTTGGCTCAGACTCAAACAGAAGTCACTGAAAATATGGAATCAATGATGATGTACTTGACCATTGATAAAACATGTATACTGTTAGTTTTGTCAGTTAGGGCTCTGCTATTTGAGGGAACTCATCGATTTTTATAAAAAGTACAATTTAATATTAGTTGGTCAACAAAACCAAAATGTATTGATCGTTTCTTATCTAGTTGAAAGTATTTAATGTTATATAAAAACACTTGAAAATCTAGTCATCAAGTTCAAAGTGGATCCAAAAGTATGTTGAGGATTAATAAGGGGGAGTCAGTAAAAATATATCTGCTGGAAAGGTGAATATATATTTAAAGAGACCTCTTCCATTTGAAGTAAGGAAGAAAGGGTGAAAATTATTCAGAAACAGTAGCTGGGGTTAAAAATAGAAATCGTATTAGAAATGGGATTCTAAACCTAGATAAGTCTTAGCGAATGCATGAAAGCCTGAGGCATCGGAAGACGGTTAAACCTTGAGGGGATTCCCCTTTAAGACCACATCAATTATTTAACATTCATGTGAACTCTGAGCCCGCCCTCAAATCTCAGCCGCTGGCCCACCATTCATTAAAAAGCTGGCATTGAATTGGACGTGGCTTTTTTGTTCTTGTCTTGTAAATGCAACCACTTAGGATATTAATTACTTTGTAGTATCACTCACAACTAGATAGCATTATTAAATGAAAGCCCTTATTGTAGTGACATAGATAGTAAGGTTTTACCCACCGTGGGCTTCAGAGGCACTGCTCTCATTACAGATACTTTCACATATGAACTGAAAACACACCTTTATGGGTATAATGGTGAAATTCCAAAACCTTTTAGACCATTTACCCCTTCATACCAAACAAAATGACCTAAGTACCACTTCCCACTGCAGATAGCAAAAGTGTAACATTATAATAAACCCTTGCCTTTATACAGCCTTGTCTTTTCCTCTATCCCAGTGACGGTAAATCCCATGTTGCTATTCGTAATGTATTTTAATTTTTCTAGAAGCTGTCGCTCAGCGGCTCAACTGTCTACTCAAACTCTTGTTCAGCATTGAAAGGTTCATCTATCTTTGGTCAGCATTGCCGCTTGTCTATGATCTAATTATTTCTTTTAAAGAAACGTTTGAAAATACTACTTATTATCAACGTCTAAGGAGTCGGAATCAAACTGCATTAAGCCGTCACTTAACTTACTAGGTCATGCCAATTATTGATTCTAATATATTTTTGACCAACAACTTATTTTTAAAACACTGTAATGTGATTTTGGGGCCAGTTGGTTTGCAAGTGTTGGGTATTTCAGCAATCCTCTTACACGACACTACGAAGGTGAAGCTTGCATACCCCCAGTGTCATGTGTACCAGAGTTTGGGAATCACTATACTTGACAGGAACTTGTCAAAGACAGAAAGAGGTGCCACACTTTACAGAGATCAAACATTAAGACACAGGGATGATAAGGAATAAAAGGAGCCGGTGGTTGGGGCAGTAGTGTAGGCTCCCTGTTGTTTCTCTTCCTCCCTCATCAATCTTTCCCTTTCTGCTCCATCAGAAGGGCTGCTGTGAAGAGGACTGCCTGTTCCCCTCTCCCTCTTCTGCGCTCACAATTTTATAGTTTATTTTTCCTTTGAAAAGGCTGCTCTGATTTAACTGTCAAATTATGCATACAGACGATGAAATATTGACATCAGCCTGGGAGCCAATGACCCGTCTAATGAGTCACTAGTGGGTATAACAATGTAAAGGGTTGCAGGGTTAATAATATGGAACCCTATATAGCAAAGGTACGCAGCCGTGTCCCTTTGATGTTCCACGTTACAAATTGTTTCCTGTTTCACTCTGGGTAATGTGATCTTTCCGACACCATCATTCCATCTCCCCCTTACCTTTGAACAGTAGCAATCAAAGGTACTAGACTGAGGGAATAATGTCATTTAAGGAGCCAGAGCCCAAGACTGAATCTCTATTCTCACTCATTCTGTTTGCACTGCAGGAGCTCACTGATTAATGCTGCACACTGCAAACATACACTGACTCAAATACAGCCAGGGTGCAAACACACATATCTTGTTGGGGAACAAAACAACAAATCTGTGTGAGGGGTTGCTCTCTGTTCCCTCATCGCTAATTTCAGCATCAAACCAACAGGGTAAGTCCTCTTAGGAAGAGACAGAATGTGGTACTAAAAGAAACGTCACTTAATGCCAAGGTCGGGTCACACACTCCTCCCTCTGAGTCGGTGTGTGTGTCTGTGTTTTTATTACTCTCTCCCTTTGGTCACTGCTTGTTGTGCCCTATATTCTATTTTAGACTAAATACCCCCTATGAGATATTGAGAAGCAACTTGATATCGACGGGTAAAAACAACCACACATGTTAGCAGCACTATACGTGCCATCTTCCTTTCCCAATTTATTTTTTCTCCATTTCCTATTTCCTCTCCCGGTGGATGACATGTGGCCTTGAGGGCAGGGATTATTCATGAGGGATGGTGTAGGCTAGATTGATCTACTCTAGAAAAAGAAGAGCAGATACGATTCTGTATTATGCACCTTACTACTGGAATAAATTGCAATGCAACTTGAAGCTAGACACTCATTCCTCTTAAGGCTACTTGCAGATACGTTTAATTATATTTGAGATGGGTGTACAATCTCTGCTCTTCCTTGCAAAAGAGACCATGCTATGAATGCTAATACCGTTGGTGATAGGATTTAACTTGCCCTGTGAAATACAGTACCTCAACATCTGCTTAATGGATTGGCATAACAATTTGTACGGAGTTGTTGTTCCCTAACTTATGTGTCCTACTGACTTTAGTGATCCCCTAACATTGACTAGTGCAACAATTTGATGGTTTTGGGTTAAACATATCTGAACATATTGTATGGGTTTCTATGAATTGTTGGTACTAACAATCATGCCCCTCCCAGGGTTCATTGTTACATCTTTGCTGATCATCTGACCTATTTATCTTGTGCGATCACCTCAGAAAAATGTCAGATCAAATGTAAGATGCACATTTTGCCAACTTCACTATGAGCTTGTGTTCCAATGTTAGTTTTCAATCAATCTACTACTACAAACCTGTGGTAAAACACTGTGTTTACTGGTCTTGAGATGCACATGTATCAACCAATATCACTTATCAATGATTGGCAATAACTGATCAGGCATTTCTAGTATGATCGAAAACAGAGGAAAAACCTTCTCTTCAATTAACTGTCTGAAAACCTTGAATACATCTTTATGTGTTTCATTCCAATCATTGAATGCAATATTGCAGTGAAATAGCACAGCAATTAAAAAATGTCATGGAACTCGACACAAGATGTATCTCTTCTTGGTTCTTTGTTGAGTTTTCTACATCGGTGGATAGAAAAGATTGAACAGGAGGTCCATAGTAGCGCTATCTCAGGGCAAGGGCACTATTCATTTAATTGATCTCTTAGACTTTGTAACCTATTTTGTGTGTATCCAACCTTGTTATTCATGATGTTGTTATCTCTGAAATCTTCTCTGGGTCATTACTTGGTAATGGTATTAATCACAGATATTCAGCTTTAGGCCACAATATACATATGGATTCATCAGAGGGTGAACAAAGACTTATCCCAGGCAAAGTTAGGGTTTCCCAGTTTAACTGAGTGTGTGTGTGTGTGTGTGTGTGTGTGTGTGTGTGTGTGTGTGTGTGTGTGTGCGCGTGCGTGCGTGCGTGCGTGCGTGTGTGTGTGTGTGTGTGTGTGTGTGTGGTTGGTTGGTTAATGGGGGGAGACAAAGACGGCCTGAAGTTTGAACGGGAGTTGTTTTGTTACTGTAACATATGGGGGGTGCTATGCTGAGTAGCAACAAAACTGTTGGGGTCTATCTGTTCCATTAGCAACTAATTGCACTGTTTTTAAACTTCGGCACACTCTCTCCAAATGTTCTTTTACTGTTTAGTGTAACTTTCTTGGCATAGTTCTCATCACCATATTTTCTCCTTGAAAGCATAAGAGCAATTATAGACTTAACAAGAGCTTGATTTGATGCACTTCACACTCCGATTCAATACCAAATGTACAAGTCAAGCCCTTAGGACTATACTGATGTCAAAGCATGGTTTAAGGATCAAACAAAGCAAGAAAATGGTGCAATCGATAAAAGAGGGTCTTCAAACATGGTATTGCACTAAGCACAAAAGCACTCACTTCAAGGATGTTTCGCTGAAGGTATCAAGAGTTCATCTCAGTATCACACACACACACACACACACACACACACACACACACACACACACACACACACACACACACACACACACACACACACACACACACACACACACACACACACACACACACACACACACACACACACACACACACACACACACACACACACACACACACACACACACACACACACACACACACACACACACACACACACACAACATAGCCCCTTGTTGGCAGGACTTTCAACAGCAGTCAGAGCACTTGAGAAATATATTAATATTCTATATTTTCATTAATGTATTTTCTAAACCCAGCCTGCATGAGCAATCTCTCACTCTATTACCAAGAACAATATGTATGATAAGCTACCAGTAGGGAGCTTAAAGTGAAATGGAGAAGGGAGCAAACAGATTTCCCACGAGGCAACATACACCTCAACACAAAATCCATGTATTTCCAAGAAGACTGAGCTGGAGTGAGACATACAAATAATACACTTGAAAGAAAATAAGAAGTGTAAAACAAATCAGGCATAAAATTGCAATAAGTGGAACAGCTGAAGTGACACAAGCCAAATAATGCTTTGTAATGACTTTCTCCAAATCTCTGTTCTCTCTCACTCTCTTTGTCTCCCTTACTAAAACTGATATTAACAAACAACTTATTATTATATTATGTATATAAGCAATATGACACTTCCCCTCTAACTCATTCGTAAAATAAGTTCTTGTTCTATGGCACAACCAGCTTGACTGAATCCAATATTACGACAATATCTTGGTGGTTTGACTATAATCAATCAATCAATGCTTATTTATATAGCCCAATATCACAAATGTTACTTGTCTCAGTGGACTTTAAAGTGTGTATAGAATATCAGTATGACAATACGACACCCTCTGTCCTTAGACCCTCACATCGTACAAGGAAAAACTTCCAGAGAGAAACTCCACAGTTTAAAGGGAAAAATGGGAGAAACCTCAGGGAGAGCAACAGAGGAGGGATCCCTCTCCCAGGACGGACAGACGTGCAATAGATGCCGTGTGTAAATCGAAGAGATAATACATTTGACAGCGTAGGTAGACCGAATGTTTGGAAATGCATGTGTCTGTAATAAGATGATGAATCCACGAAGATGTCAACAATCCTGTGGGAGCCATCAGGGAAGTAGTATGATGAGTCAGGCAGGACCACAGAGACAGGTTCAGCCACGACTCGAAGTCCAGGAATCAAATCCAGAACTCAGGACTAAGAATCCAGAACTCATGATCCAGTACTCCGGATCCAGGACACAGAACTGCAGCAACAGGATCAGCCACGACTAGGGTTGGGTACCGAGAACCGGTTCCAACATTTCGATTCCAACGGCATCATTTATGCCCCTTTCACACCAGCGCCTTTTCAGCTCCGGCTCGGAGCTAGAGCCTGAAAAGCGCCGGGTTTTCCTGTTCACACCGCAGCGGCGCCGGCTCTTAGCTCCGGAATCCGCTTCATTTCCAGCTCCAAAAAATTGTCGGTCCAGAGGCAAGAGCTTTGGAGCTAAGAGGCGACGTCGCTTACGTCTCTCTTACGTCGAGGCGTGCAGGAAACTAAACCCACCTCTCCTGAACACTGTTATGCCTGCCTACAAGCAGTAGTGCCTATAAACACACTTTATAAAGTCAGGCAACACTAACCAGGCTTCTGTTTATTTGTACCTTACTTTGACCATCCGTTCACTGTTATCGATCATTGTGGAGAGAGGCAGACGTGTTGTTTTGTATTATTGGAGCTATCGGATGCAAGTAGTCAGTTTAGCTTCGGTTGCTATGCTAACATCACCCGTTTTATACCAGAGAAACTTTCATAACAGCATTGTGATACCAAACAGTGTCAATTCAGACTGACACACATTCACTTAGGCTAAGGGGAACTGGGGATATGCATCAGCTGCTTGTGTGAGTCGGACATTGAATACTTTAGAGCGGCCCCTGCAGTGTGAGCTAACCGGGAGCTAACGGGAGAATAAACTCCCGTGGAAGAACAGCCAATACTGCAGCGGTCGGTAAATGCTGCAGAAACACATTAATAAACAATGAACCATGGCACTCTGGAGCAAAGTATAAGGTTGGAGAAGTCGTTATTCAATTTATTCTGGCTTCGTGTGATTAAAAGCAACACGATCATCGACCCGACGCAGTTGTTGTTGTTGTGAGCGCCGTATTGGCTGCCGTTGGGGAGCAAATCAGAGATGTAAATGGTGACGTCATGACGCAGCAGGGGCAGCTCTGGGGCGCCAGTGGGCGGTGTGTACAGAGCGGGAGCTGAAAAGGGAAACCGGAGCTGAACCAGAAAAGCGCCCGCTCGGAGCTAGAAACTGAAAAGCGCTGGTGTGAAAGCCGCAATAGAAATGTGAATTTCGGTTCCGCTTTTCGATGCCTGAGGAACTGTTTCTCACCGCTCTCCGTAGCCTACTGTATGACTGCGGCGGGGCGGGAAATGTAGCGTTGTACCTACACTTCCTACAGCATAACCATGTTCGCCTAGGGCGCCAGATCTGTGGAGGCGCTGCGCTGACAGCTCTGGGAGAAAAAATAAATGTTTTGACCGTTGGGGCTCATCCTAATTTTCGGCCTTGATTGTAACAACATTCATAATTAAGTAAATGTAACACCCTTTTCATCCCGATTACACTTTTCATTTGCCCTGTACGATGGGCGCTGTAAGTGATGAAAATGGGGGATGTTGGATTATCTGGCACCCGCAGCTCACAGCCAAAATGCAAGTGAGCGTGGGAGCGAGCGAGGGAGCACTGGTACGCGCTGTTGTTATTAGCATCTGGTGCTAGCTGCTCTAACGGAAGAAGAAGATGTTTCTACAATGATGTGGAGGGAGAGTCCTCTCCAGTCAGACTGAGTGGCTGATAACTACAGCTCAGTGAGGTAAAGGACTCTTGAGTGTTTAGATAGTTCACTTTAGTCTAAGTTATCTCAGTGGGTCTCAAACGTTTTGATCACAATGTATGTAAAGTTTAAACACATATTTCCAAGGCACTCCTTTATAATTATTGGGATAAAACAGGTTTGAAATCATTCCAATGTATACTATAGAACAGTAAACCAGACATATCGTTTTAAACTGGAGAGATAAAAACATATGCATAAATAAAATAGTAAAATAAGATATGAATGAACAACAAAAATAAAATACGTTACATGTATTTGTTATTGGCTATGGTAGGTTATTGGTTATGTTCACATACTTATTTAATTATTAAAATGTAAACCGATCTTTTTCATATGGGTGTTTTGAGTTCTACCCCCTAGATCTAGTCTCTAGTAATTCTGCTTAAAGTGCACCAGATTGAAGCATTTTACTTTAAAATGTTCAAACATTTCTTCCCGGTATGCCTGAGAAGGCAGATATGCTTGTTTTTCTCAACAAGAACTGTTTTTAAAAAGTTGGACTGTTGCACTGTTGTAGCTTCAGTGGTTCTCAGGTTACAGTTACATAGCAGTGCATATAAACAGACTGATTAATGTGATTATTACTGTAAACTAACCTGTGTAAAAGTTTCTCGAATAAATGTAATTTTTTTGGTGGAAGAAGCATGTATCATTATGGTACCCTGCCCCCCAAAGAATCGGAATTGAGAACCGTTAAGAACCGGAATCGAAAAGTAGAATCGGAATCGGAATCAGAATCGTGGAAATTCAAACGATACCCAACCCTAGCCAGGACTCAGGATCCCGGCGTAGATATAGACACCAAACGAAATTTGGGGGAAGCTGGGTTATTCCGAACATGACAGACAGACAGAAGGAAGAAGTAAGGTGTCCCCCGACGGTCTAAGCCTATAGCAGTGTTACGTGCCGTAGTGTGTGTGTGTGCCGTAGTGTGTGTGTGTCTTTCTCTCTCTCCCTCTGATTCCCCAGGTGCAGCCTGATTGTCCCCAGGTGCAGCCTCTCCCCAGGTGCTCCTAATTCCCAGTCAGGGCCTCCATATAGGACCAGAGGAAGACTGCAGTGAGGGCCCATTTTTCTCCTCTGGCTGCATGCGTACAACCTGTGTTCTGTAGATCATTAAGAGATGTGCTCCTGGATATGGGACACGTTTAATGTGCAAGTTAGCTGGTGAGCAGCCCCTGTTCTTTTTTTGACTATTAAAAGGCCTGTTCGTGACTCCAGAGAACAGTTTCCTCTCTTTTTTCTCGTGCCTGATCAACCTTGTGTTTTGTTACTTCCCTTGGTACCCCTAGATTTAGAGGGAACGTAACAAGCAGCAAAACTAACATATCTACGTATGCACTCCCTTAGGATAGGTTGAGGGATAAGGGGTAGCAAGTAAGAAGTAAGGAACAGAGGTGGAGAGGCACAACGTGTCTACTACGTACATGCACTCCCTTAGGATAGGGTGAGGGAAAAGAGTAGGAACTAAGATGTATGCGCCACATCTATACCGTGAGAGCGCATTGCTCCTAAAAAGTTTTAAACGGGGGTATTAATAGTTTCAGCAACACAGCTGAGAGTTAATGATGTTGGTTGGTCCTAAGGGGACATGTAGACAGATATTCTTGTAGAATCACCTGTCAATCATAGTAGGTCTCCTATTTTTATTTGTGTTTAAGTGTTTGCTAAGTATAAATGTAAGTTGCCATGCCTGCAGGGATCCTCACAACAGCCCAGAGGTAAAACCTGGCCTATTAGTGCATCTTGTATAAGAGGTATGTGTCTAGGACTGCATTTCTGACAGTGGTTGTCTGAAAGCTTAGAAATATTTATCTTGACTCTTGAACTATGTTGCTTGGCTTCTTGTAGAACCTCCAGTGTAATTGTGCTGAAATGATTACGCAGTTCAGGGTCAGGTAGGGTAAGTGCAATAGTGGTAAAGGAAAGTTTTTGTTGTTTTCATGCTGGGCTGCCTATATGATCATTGGGATTGATCGAACTCGACTCTCACATTGTAGAGGTTTCTGTTTATTCAGTTTGTCGGGAGCTGAGTTTTGCTAATAGATGAGCTGTCTTCTTGTCCGATTGTATTTTCTAAGCTTTTATTCCCTATGTCTGGACTTTTAACTCTTGCATGCACGGGGCGGAAACCACAGATACAAATTTATTGTATTTTCGTATTTTCAGAAATGTAAATAATGCTCTGTCCCAGAAAGTAATACACTAACATATGATCAATTAAGCTGGACTGTGTTCTCTAAGACTGTGTTATTGCATTGGAAGGATTGATTTCAGCTTTTTTGTGAGAGCTTGGTTGATCCCTTTGTGTTAGTTAGAGAACAGTGCATCCAGCCACAAGAACAGAGAAGATCGATGGCATTGACCATCGCAATCAACTGTCAAATGATCAAACAAAGTCCATGTTAAAAATAAACAGAAAAGAAAAGCAACTAAAACTCTTCTCGATTGAACTTTAGATAAATCAAATAATATTAAATTAGATTTATTTTATTGTTATTATTCACCCACACACTATCTATTAAAGCCAATTTCAGTCACATGAACTCCACCTCCTCCGATTCACAGAATACAGTGTTTTCAAGATATTTAATATGAGTTTGATAAGGGAATTGAAGAGGAAAAGGCAATGGTTTTTTATTTTATCTTGCAGGACTATGTCAAAGGAAAGCGAGCAATGCCAACAGCACTTACACATGCAGCACCGAATCTACGATAGCGCGGTAAGTTATTATTTGATTATGAATTACAGTCTCTGCATGCACATCCCCTATCTACAAAGATAGCTTACATATAAACACCATACTGTGCTTTGTGAATTATGAGCAAACACACATGCACACAAAGGAATATGCTATTGATACAGTATGTATGAGCTTGGACCACATGCTGTGCATCACAAACAAATGCACACACTCATACACACTCTGGCATGGATAAAATAGGACATGACCTCACAGCACCCTAGTCTATATGAATAGAAAATTACATGTGGATGTACTGAGCGTCTTCAACTTGCATCTATTCGAAAGTGTGCTTGTGAAGGAAGTTTTGAGAAAGGAAGTACCTTTTTAAGACCAATTCAAACACAGAAAATAACAGATTTTACATCTGATAGACATGTTTCCTTTGCTTATCCACTAATGCACCCACAATATTCTCCTCTCCTTCCCTCGTCTCCTCTCTATTTGGCAGCTGGCCAGTTTCCTAACATGGTGATGGAGCAAAAGAAAATTGATTTCTAAAGAGCACTGTCTGCTATTCCCGGAAATGAAATATGCAACCAGTTATTAGTCTAACACTGATATTAACATAACACGAAAACCGTGTCGAGATATATATTAAAGATGTCTCTTGTTTCCGCGGAGAGATACATGAAATAGTCTAAGACTGATAAACTGACACTTTGCTAAAGCATGCCATATCCTTATCAGCACTGCACAATTGTGACAATATTGGCTTTGTTTGAGAGAAAAAAGAGGCGCAAAAAGCTCTTTGGGAAAGGTTGGCATCGCACTGATGCTGCTTCAATATCTTGATCATGAGGACAGGCACAGCGGGTGGTTCCATATAAGCTATTATGCAGCTATCAATGAATGTACACCAAGAAAGGTCAAATGGCCCACACACTGATGTACACAGACCCACCAACACATTAACACAGATGCACCCGAGCAAAGACGTGCGTGCACACAGACAGCAGAAAGGTCACAGCATACGGTGTGTGAGAAACAGATATTTGAAGAAGATATGCTGCCTGTTGCTATGGAGCACTCCTGGAGGAAAACATACACACACAAAAGACACACACCTACAAATGATGCGCTATCAATCTTAAAGAAACTAGAGCAATTGAATCAATCCATGTCCTTTAAGAGCGAAGAAGCGTTTGAGGAGCATCACCGCCTCAATTATTGCTCTCGGACTGTGTGTGTGTGTCTATCGTGTGCGTGCAAGCACTTTATTTGTGTGTACTGTATAGAAGGCAAGCGAGCACTTTGCAAGAACAACATCACTTTTCCTTTTATTCCTTCAGGACTGGTTAAATTATGCCAGTCTGTTAATCAGATTCTCCCCCAGATGCAGTTCAGCACCTCACGAGAGACAGAGAGAGGAAGAGTGAAATAGGCTGTACTTCTAGATGGCTCCGAGCTGGAAACAGCTTCACTGCATATGTTCCACATTATGAAAAACATGTTAATTAACCTGCTTTATCTTATTTTGTATTTTTTGCCCCTCTTTAAATGTACACTTAAGAGTATTAGCTCTAAAGTACCCTAGGCAACACATCTTAATTACATATACATTTACGATACTGCTCTACAACATATACAGTGTTTAACAACAATAAGTAATTTATATAGAAAAATGCCCAAAGTTTGCTGGTTCCAGACGCCAAAGTGTATTTGACTGTTTTTTTTGTTTCTCATGATATTGAACATTTTTTGTTAGGGATTTTGCCACAATAACCACATATTTTCATTATTGATCAATGTAATTATTATTTTCTTGATAAGAGGATTAATTATTTGGTCTACATCAGAGGTGCCCAGTACGTCGACCGCGGGTCAGATGCTGGTAGATCGCGAGTCATTCATAAAAAGAAATCCAGTTCCGTTAAAATAGACAAAACAGGTTTTGATCCCTCCTCCCTGCCACTTAATTCAGGAGTTTACTTGATTGCCAGAAAAAGTGACCTATCGCTTTCCAGTCTGTTAACCCAGAATGCAAAGCGATACAAAAAAATAACCCCATTTCTCAGAGTAACATGTAGTGAGATGTCTCACTATGGGATGCGCCTCATCGCGGAGCAAACAGAAGCATCAATCTCATTACGCCAATCCTGATTGGCTGGTGATCTTGACGTCAGCGTCAGGGAATCCACCCCCTATAAGTAGCTTGCGTGACGTCGCATGCGTCATTCAAAATAAGCACCTCTTCTCGCTTCACCATAGCAAGGAGGGCCGTCTGGTGAGACATCTCACTACATGTTACTCTGAGAACTGGGGTTACGTAAGTAATCTATAGTTCTCATTCATAACACTCCGTTCGATGTCTCACTATGGGAAATTGTAGCTCCCGTATTGCCAGACGAGCTTATCTCGAAAATCAGCAAACCAACCAGAATTTAACAGGTAGAGCTCTGACTCAACAAGGTGCCCAGCACTGCTCGGGCCACACTAGGAGCGGAGACGTCTAGCCTGTAAAAGCGGACAAAAGTGAGCGGCGAGGACCAGCTCGCCGCTGCACAGATGTCTTGGATGGAAACACCCTTGAACAAAGCCCAGGATTTAGCCAGACCACAAGTCGAATGAGCACGCAGACCCGAAGGTGCCTGCAAACCCTGACTCGTATAGGCCAAAGCAATTGCCTCCACAATCCATTGGGAGAGCCGTTGCTTAGTAACGGGCTTGCCCTTGTGAGGGTTAGCCCAGGACACAAAGAGTTGGTCATTATGACAAAACTCTTTTGATCTGTCCATATAGATGCGTAAAGCACGGACTGGACACAGCAAATCCGGCTGCTGTTCCCCGGAGGGACACAGCGGCGGAGGAAATGTCTCAATATCAATTGGGGTACATGAACCAACCACCTTAGGTATAAAGGCAGGGTTGGGCTTCAACAACACTCTCGTTTGCCCTGGGGCGAACTGAGTGCATGAAGGAAGTACAGATAGCGCATGAATGTCACTGACCCGCTTGGCGGATGCCAGGGCCAGTAACAGCACTGTCTTGAGTGACAAGTGCTTCATGTCAGCTCCTTCCAGGGGTTCAAATGTGTTCAGGTTGAGCCCATCTAAAACCACTGCCAGGTCCCATAAGGGCACCAGTGACCTGGAAACAGGAAGGAGCCTGCGAGCCCCTTTCATAAAACGGCAGACCAAAGGATGTTGGCTAGCCGTCTTACCCTCAAAGCCCACATGGCATGCAGCAATAGCAGCCAGGTACACTTTGATCGTAGAGAAAGCTGTGTTTATCGATCAAGTCCTGTAGAAATGATAAAATCACCCCGACAGGACATTGAAAAGAGATGTGTCCTTTTTGAAGGCACCACTCCTCAAACACCCTCCACTTACAGTCATAGAGAGACCTGGTGGAGGAAGCTCTCGCACTCTGAATAGTGTCTATCACCTTCTGAGGGAGACCCACTGTATTCAGATTGTACCACTCACGGGCCAGGCCCATAGTACCAAGCGCTCTGGGCGTGGGTGAAAGATCGCCCCCCCCCCCGCCTGAGACAGTATGTCCCTGCGTAGTGGGGGCTGCCATGTCTGCTCGCACAGCAGCTGATATCAGCTGATAGCAGCTGTTCCAGAGACCCCTCACCGGACGACCTTCATAAATACCTCCCCAGCCTGTCAGACATGCGTCCGTGGTGACCACCTTCCGTGAAAGGACAGCTCCCATAGGCACGCCCCGGCACCACCGGCACTGCGCATGCGCGTGACGGTGGTGCCTTCACAGCCCCAGCCGGCACTGTGCATGCTCGTCACAGTGGTGCCTTCACAGCCCCAGCCGGCACTGTGCATGCTCGTCACAGTGGTGCCTTCACAGACCCGTCTATAATCCGCCTTTTGAGAGAGGCCATAGCTGCTCTCAGAAGGGGAACAGTTGACGGACTGTTTATTGTTTTTCTTTTCATTTTTTTGAGCTGCGCCCTTGGCCTGAGGCCTGGATGCGTCAGCGGAAAATGGTTTATTTTAGAAACAACAACAAACTTGTGACATGTGTTTTTGCGGACTTGAGGAAGGTGTTGAGGCATCTCTCGAGGCGGCGGGAACACATCTAGAGCTGGGGAACCGTGGACTTCCAGCTCTGTCACAGAGGAGAGAAGGAGGGGCTGTCAGGCCGCTCGCTTCTTCTTCTTCCTCGACTGCTGGCCGAAATTCTGGGTCGGCTGCAGCCGGGACTGGAGATTTTCTAGGCCAACTCGCCATCGTCTCCTGCCTGGGCTGGGGACTCGGGGCGGGCTTCCGACCTCTGCTGTTTTGGCATTTTGAACCGAGCAGGGTTCGAGGCAGCTTGAAGGCAGCGGCTGGACCCTTCGAGGGAGGCAGAGGTGGAGGGCCTCGTCCTGCTTCTTTTTCGACTCGCATCTCCTCTACATGGAGGCGAGAGCGGAGCCGAAAATCCCCTCGGGAACGATGGGCATGTCAAGCACATCCTCCTTTTCCCGGTCTGGGAGGTTGGTGAGGTTGAGCCATCTAGCTCTTTCCTGCACCACCATGATCCCCATTGCCTTGCCCGTGGCCTGGACGGCGCAGCGTTGGACACAGAGACAAATGTCTGTGACCGCGGCCATCTCATCCAGAACGGCCGGTCCAGGATTACTCGACAGATCCTCGCAGAGCTCCGCTTGGTATGCGGTTAGCAGCGAGGAAACGTTCAGAGCCCTGGCGGACAACGCTGCGGCTCTGTAGGACCGTTCAGTCATGGTCGACTGGAATCGGTCCGCCTTTGCTGGCAGCGTGGGGTTCCTGCTTGGTGACGGGTCCATCCTCGGTAGGAGGTGGGCTGCCACCAGCGGTTCCATAGGCGGTATGCGGAGCAGGCCGAGCCTCTCCATACCGTCACAGTCTAGGGAGGAGGCACCCTGGATTGGGGCCTTGTTGCTAAAGGGCCGGTCTCTCCACGAGACCGACACCTCATCCAACATCTCCGGGAAGACCGGAAGGAGTTGCCTCTTTGTCCTCGTTGCTTGGGAAAAATGTTTCCCCTCGTAACGGGACCTGGAGGTCTCCTTGGCCATTTCGGGCCACGGGATGTCTAGCCTGGACGCGGCACGCTGACACACAGCCTGCAGGTCCATGCTTAGACAGGGCGAAGCTGGTGTGCTATCGCCCGGGAGAGCAGCCATCGCTCCCGGCTTTGCAGCTTGAGCCGATGACATGAAGATATCGTCTTCTTGCTCATCCGAATCAGACAGGAGGAACTTAGAGGCATCCTCTTCGTCCTCCATGTAATCCAATTCCAGGACATCCTCCGTGGGCGAAACCATGGTGAGGTCTAGCCGGGAGCCCCAGCTTGGTAAAGCATGGGGCTCCGTTCCCGCGTCTCTTGCCGCCACCGGGTCCCAGCCTCACACGGCGCGGGACTCCGGTTCTGCAGCTGCCGCTGTTGATGAGCCCCAGACCGACACAGTGCGGGGTGCAATCTCTGCGGCGGACGCCCCCGCGTCTTGATTGCCAGCCGGCAAATCAACGGACATGAGGGGGTCCTGTCCCGACTAGCTTGGCTTGGCGTGCTAACCGTCGGCGGAAGCTCTTTACGGTGAAACGGACACAATGCCCGCACGAGCCGGGGTTGTCAAATAGCCTCCTGGGCGTGTTCCAGCCCGAGGCAGGACGATCAGACCTGGTGTGAGTCTGTGCCTGATATTTTCAACCCGCAGCCGCAGAGTCAAGCCTCCGAGTCCCTGACTCCTCTGGTGTGAGGGAGAGAGGCGTCCATCTTGTTCGCCGCGTGGCGTGGAGAGGACCCGCTCATAACAGGTACTCGTCGAGAAAAAAAGTGTTACCAACCTGTCTTTAATCCGGTGAAAAAAAGGACGGTGTAGGTCTTTTTTCTCAAAGAATACTTATAGGGGGTGGATTCCCTGACGCTGACGTCAAGATCACCAGCCAATCAGGATTGGCGTAATGAGATTGATGCTTCTGTTTGCTCCGCGATGAGGCGCATCCCATAGTGAGACATCGAACGGAGTGTTATGAATGAGAACTCAAATTAAGTTAAAGAGACAAACAAGAAACAAACAACAAAATGAGTGCGGGACTGAGCAAAAAGCTAAAAACATACCACTTCCACCCAGAATGGGAGGAAGAATATTTTTTTGTGATGTCACATTCAAAGGTTATTTGCCTTATTTGTAAAGCAAGCGTCGCTTTGCCAAAGAAACGTGTAACGTGGAGAGGCATTATCGGAGTGTTCACATGACAGCGACTTCCCTCTGAGTAGCGAGTTGAGAAAGAGAAAGGTCATGTATTATTGCTACACAAACATTATCTCGCAGTCTTAGTGTCGCCAACTCGTTTCTAATATGCAAAAAGACAAAACAAATGCGTCTATGGTCGGTGTATTTTTGATCTTTCCAATCGAGACGAGATCTCTCCCCCGTGTGCGAGGGGGCGGGGCAGTTTACACACACGCGGCTGCTACATGCAGCAACACATGGCTGGGATGGCGGAGAGAAGCGCTCCAAGGTGTGGTTAAATGTTACCCGTCTCTATGTGGACAATGCTCGTTACCAAAAGTGCAATAAGAGTTTAGCATGTAAGGGCGGTAACACGAGCAATTTGTCTAAACATTTAGCAAAAGTGCTCCACATCCAGACGGAGGAATGCACCGGGTTCGACTGTCTTTCTTGTAGCTCTGTAGCCCCGTCCACGAGTAACTTTTCCACGTCAGGTGTTATGCTAGCAGCAACACACGGACTTAACTCAATTATACAAACATGGGTTTATGATGAGAGGTAACAGAGTTATTTAGTTTGTTAAAGATTCAGCTATTCTGTTTACAGTTCTGTCATCACATTATTTAATACGATTTGTTAAAACACTGTTGTTTCTTTTAATGTGAAATATTATTTATTTTATTTAAATAAAAAGCAATGTTAGTTTTATAAACAATTTGTTAAGTTAATTGAATAATATATATATTTTTGAATCAAGTATTCATCTTTATTGTCTTCATTGTTAGTTTCCACATGCCTAAAACAACCTCAAGCTAAATCTAAAAGTTGATGGCTAAATCAAAGCGTTTGAGAAATTGTGCAAGGCATACAGTAATAGTCCGAATAGTCAATTAATCGTTTCATTAATCGATTATCAAGTGAGTCGTTTGTTGCAGCCCTATTGTAGTTATCCCATGTATAAATAAAACGTGTTATTCAGCAACCCTTGCAAAGTGTGGGCACCCCTGGTCTACATTAAGTCAGGCATTGATTGACATTTTAAGATCAGGTCTTTAAATGTCTTGTTTGTGAACGACTGATATTCTGTACACACTGTGAAGACCACTGAGACAAATGTAACATTTGTGATATTGGGCTATATAAATAAACATTAAAAATAAACATTGATTGACTGAGCCTTAAAAGCAAATACATAAATGATCCCACAGAAGAAAGAAGCAAATCCTCCCGATTGAGATACTAAAACTACGATATTATAATTACTACGGCATTATTGCTTGAATTTACTTTTAATTAACTGTCAAAATGGTTGCTGTTGGTTTCTCTGTCTATTGACTCCAATTACCATTGCAGCTTTGATTTAAGTCTGTTTTTAAGAAGTCTTATTTGGCTCTGGAAACCATTCGAAGGGCTTTTTTTCACACATTTCTGACATTTAAAGGACCAAAAGAACAATTGTTTATTGGTCTGATTTACAATTATACAAATAATTGTCAGTTGCAGCTCTTAAATGGTGTAAAAGGGGGCATTTCTCTCTTATTCCAGCTCTGAGACACCCTGTCGCCCTGCCATCTGCAGTGACCTGAATTTAGAAGTCAGAGGATGCGGATTAATACCTGTATGAAAACAGAGCATGAAGCCTCAGCTCAGTAGGTTGGGCTACATGTGGAAAAACAGAGTGGAAATAAGAAGGCAGAGTATAGACTGCAGTGAGGTGAGAGCAGGGTAAACAAAATGTGCTTTTCTGAGGAACGAAATGGCTGTGTGTGATGACTCAAATACATTTAATTGTTTACTTCCTGACACCTCTGCATGAGTGATATTAGGGAACAGCCTGGTCATCCTGCCAGACTGACTGAGCATTCTTCCCAAAGTGACACATATTCGCTAAGAGCGGGCTCTCAATGAGATAGGAGCCAGTGAAACTAGAGGCAGCAAGTATCAGACCTAATCCATAATGTATCTGACAAGTCTCACATTCATATTTCACACAAAGTCATTATTGAACCTGTGCCAGATCTTGGATTTGCAATACCGTGAAACGTTTCTGAATCATGAGCCAAATCTCTGCATCTAATTGGCGGGCAGCCAACATTCTCTAAATTCATTAAACATACATAGGTAAAATGAAATGAGCGACATTATTCGAAAAGCAGTTTGGTAGGAAAATATTCTGCTATATGTTGAAAGTGTATCAATCATTCATGACATTTATCAAGCAGACCAGCCATTCTCTGGTTGCATCTTTTCTGATGGAACGATGAGTCTTGCGCGGACTACACATGTGCACCTTGGACTATGTAACAGACTAACAAAACAAGGAATCGATGTAAACATACTCAACTGTTATGATTATTAGTTGCAGCAGTTGACATTAGTCCAAAAAGTCAAGGTCAACATCCAGAAACGCCAAAGAAGGATATTTCAATCCCGAAAGGCAAACTATGATGTTATAAAGCAGGAGATTCTGTAATTTGTAATTTGAGATAAATATCATTACTCAGATCTATTTACAAATTAAAAAAACAAAACAACAAAGTTTGTAGAGGTTACTACAAACTCTGCTGACGCTCCAGCAAGAATTATATAGAGATATTAAGTGATTTAAGGTGCCATAGCCTTCTGTATTCTGCCTGAAACCGACAGAATAATGATCCAGATGTCAAATAAGGAGGTCAATACAGATCAATAACTCATCTGTTGATCAAACTCCACTGTGAGTATTTTTCAGTTAAATCCATCACTCACCTTGCGCAGAGGCAGTGACTCCTCTCCGACAACCATCCGCAAAATCCCGGTGGTTAATCCTTTACGCACCTGTGCCGTAAAATCCGTCAAAACTTAACGGGAGTCTCGACAGGTGGAGCGTTTGCCGCAAGGCTGCTCTTCAACACTGATATCGTGTATATTTCTTGTTTAAAATCGCGCCGTACCGTCCAAAACAAGAACAGAAAACTCCCTCGCGCTGCTCTCTGTCGTGATGCGCGTGTCCTCTAGCGACTCCTCTGTAGTCCGTAGTATCGTGGAGCCGAGAAGAAACGGGGCTCTGTTGATATCATCCACCACTACTCCGACCGAAAGGCACCGAGGAAGGAAAACAAAAACAAAGTAAGCTGCACCAGCGTGAGGGAGGGAAGAGAAGAAGAAAGTGTGAGCAGCTTCAGCGGGATGAATGAAAGACAGAAAGCGCTGTCGGCTCTCCCTGTAGTGTTCACTGAATGCTGGGTTTGCAGAGTAAGTGAGTGGGAGCACTGGTCGAGTGAGTATTTCAGCACAGTGCACCCACATTAATATCATCTTACATAAAAACAGAGAGGGAGAAAGCGTCAAAAATCCTGTCATATGCCACAATGGCTGTAATAGCGAACCTGTGTTTCATATAGTCTAATTAAGCGTAAATGCTGCTCAGGTGTGTCAATCACATTATACTGACGAGATGTTTTGAATGACTTTCAGTCCATCTGAGGAGGTTAACTAATAAGATAAGAATAAACAAACAATATACAAATATTTCATACCTCTAACATATTTCAACAGTAAACTTTATCCATCAAGTCTTTGCTATAGTGTGCCACTGAAGGTAAACCAATACCAGCAATTTGAAGATGGCACATTGGATGGGTTTGGTCATAATTGTTCTATTGACATGCTCTGTAGACTCAACAAGTAACCAATCAAACTTGAAAAAAGACTGATATATTTATAATGATAAATAACCAAAAAAGAGAAATACCAAAATGCTACCAAAGCAAATATTTCTAGAGTTGTTCCCTTTACGAAGATGATTGCAGTATTTTGCTGCAGGTCTTATTTTGCAGACAATCTCAGCCAAATTCCCGCAAATTATCCCATATTTCAGGATGATGTGTTGTCAGGATTTGAATGGACTAACAGTTGCTTTTGAATCCCAGTCACAATACTACACAACCATGAATCACAGTCCAACTCACAGAAGCCCCATGTTTGGTGCCAGAATGTTTTGCATAGCCGACAATAACCTCCCTAGATCTATCAAAAATTGCATTAATTATCTGTGAACCAAAATCACTTGCCAAAGCAATCATATGTACCGAATTTGAGCTGAGCTGAAAAGAATGACATTGCCATGCCCCTTTTTATATATTTTTTCTGTTCAATTATACCAAGTCTTTTTGAAATGCTCCCATTTTCTCGCAAGTGTATGGATGTGCATTCATTCCGGGAGAATGGACGCCTATTACACGCTTTCAGAGGCTGTGACAGCAGCCCTCAGTGATGAAGCCAAACACTTATAGCTCAGACAATGTGTCCACACACACACACACACACACACACACACACACACACACACACACACACACACACACACACACACACACACACACACACACACACACACACACACACACACACACACACACACACACACACACACACACACACACACACACACACACACACACACACACACACATGCACTTACAGATCCAAATACACAGGAACGTACTGACACAATACGCATTGACGAGATGAAAGGGCCAATTTATCAAACCACCAGCCAAGGCACGCCTGAGGATGTATAGTGCCAGCATTGGTCTGGAGAAAGAGGGCAAGATGTGTCTGTGTGAGTGTGTTTAACTTTCATGTTTCCTTTGCCGTGACAGTAAAGTCGTTCCTCCTAACATAACATTCACTTTTGCCTTCGGGTAATATTCAAAAGTAAAATGCATTACCTTTTAACGCTGATGCCAGCTGACGTGTCTGCAGGACAAGATAATGTTTAGTTCTTGTGATTGTCCGGTGCTTCGAGTGCATGTGTGCATGTTTGTCTGTTTGTTGAAATGAGAAGTAGAGCAAGAGGGAGGGAGGAATGGTGCTAGTGCCTGTCCCTTGTTATTTCTCATTAAACTGCAAGATCAATGTCCATTCTCAGAGCTTTACAGCATTTACAAGGCCAAACTAATCCACTATTAGAGAGCTGCATGACAGAGCTGCAGAGAAAGGCACATAGCAGTGCTTAGAGAGAAGCTGTGTTGAAATGAACAAAGAACATCACCAAATTGTGTCTAACTTCTGTAAATATTCTCTCTGAACCTCACAGAGGGTTTGCACAGCACACTGTTGTGTAAGGAGCTCTTCACTGCATGGCATGGTTCACTTTTGGGATGTTGAAAAATGTACAAAAAACGTTTCGTAAGAGAGAGGGTGAGATAGATTTGTTTTTCTCTTTGTGCCTGTCACTAATGTGATTAAGGTCTTGATATTTGACAGTGACAGATGACAGAGCTGATGTGAGCCAGTATTGAATTATTGGATAGTGAAATAAAGGAGGCACTTCCTGGACAACAGCTACAAAAAGACTATGTGCAATGATCATTCAATATTTCTAAAATTAATCATTGATTTTTTTTAAATAATGTTGTCCCAATTATTGTAATGCTGCATAATTGGTGTAGGGAATACAATCACAAGCAGACAGAGAAAAAAATACAGAATATTTTAAAATAGACAAAGCATACGGAGACTGTTTTCATACAAGCATGACATAGAAGCTTTTGGCAGGTGCAGAAATATGCTGCTTGAATAAATAAATGTAATAATTGAACTGACAGAACACTTATCTACTCCACTTTTGGTGGAAAAGTAAAGCAACATAGAAACAGATCCTCCAAGGGCGAAAGAGAAATCCACAGAGATTAAATTGATACACCAGCTTTCGTTTGCACTCATCCACCAACTCCCTAGCTGAGAGTGTTTATATTTAGATGTGAATAAGAGTGTGTTTATGTGTGAGGGAGAACATTTCAAATGTTAGTTCCCTGATTTTGTGATGTCGGCTTCAGTGCGGTGCATCTGTTGGGTTTTGGCGGCTGGGAAACTGGCCCACTCCGTTTGATACCGCTCCAAGGTTCGGTGGCAGCCTGCTGGCACTGCCAGTTGGTGGCGAGCCTGAGCGACTGGGTTGCTCATTGTATTTAGAAAAAAAAGAAGTAAGGCCGGCTCCAAGAATCATGGTTTCAAAAGTATTTACAAAACTGATATGCCTTTGTTTACATCACAGGTCACAGACACAGACTGCATGTGTCTGTAATAAGTAGAATGTAGAAGCATGAGGATACAGACAAATATGGATCCATGTACTCTCCAATAAAGTGTTTATTTGTAACAGGTGAGGGGATATTTGATTTCAGTAGCATCAGCAACTCTTAACTTACAGCTCAGATCACTTACACACAGTCATATATAGAGTACAGCTGACACTGATAGCGTACAGAAGGAGCTAATTCAAAGTTAATGTGATCTTGTCGCCACCCTGAACACCAGCCAAGGAAGAAACAGGGAGGACAGAAAGTAAATGATATCCACAGTGTCAACTTCAACACAAATTAACCCTTGTGATTAATGTATTTTTCCGTTATAATCTACAACCTATTTAAGCAACTCAAACTCAAAGCCCTGCTCTTATTCTTTTTGCAAAGATTGCAATAAATGTATGCGGCTTATGCCTTACGTAAGCACAATTATGGAACATTTGTATTCATGAACAACTCTCCTTAAACCTACAAAACATGTCACTACATTTATGCAAACCCTCATTCTGTTCTTAAGTTATTCCGTTTTAACCTTCCCGTTTTCCTCACAAATCAGTCTGCTTAACGTGATTCATAGCGAGATTGCAGACAGATCTATGTCAGCCCCCCACTGTAAAAACATGATACTTGTCATCAGATGTCTAGAGCTGTATTTTTACACAAACAACTTATGAAGGGAGGCTGTGGCTCAGTGGGTAGTGTGCTGGACTTCAAATCAGGGGGTAGCAAGTTCGAGTCCCACTGCAGTCAGCATGTCGTTGTGTCCCTGGGCAAGACACTTCATCCCAAATTGCTCCTGTGGGGATTGCCCACAGTACTGAATGTATGTAAGTCGCTTTGGATAAAAGCGTCTAACAAATGACATGTAATGAAGGAGGGGGATATGCATGAGAGACTGTCACGGGGTTGATGTGTTATTATTTTAGAGAGTTCTAGCTATTTCATACCAATACTTGATCATTTAAATCTGCTGAATCTTTCATTGTAACACTTTACAAAGAAACATATTCTAAATATTGTTTCCTTTTACCTTACACAGTAGCACGTCTGTAGTTACAACCATAAAAACGCTGTACTTGCCATAGGAGATAATCAATATGGTGCTGCTTTTGGAGAGTGGTGACTTTTGTTGATCTCCATCCATGCACATTTAATGTATCCTGCTGCGCTGCAAATGCTGTCATTTCTCTGAGCATGTGGTCTGCAGTTGGTAGCTGAGTCCATCTAGAGGAAGAATGAGCACATTGCAACCTTCAGTGTGTTTGTGTGCCTTATACCAATTAAGCCACATGCTTATAGCTTGGGACTTACTTAAAATGAGCTTTCTCTATTTACAAACCAATATTTTTGTGTGAAAGTATGAAATATAAAACTTGTTTTGAAGTCTTAAACAGGTGTGATAGAATACAAAAAAAACAAGGATTTAAAGAAGAAACCACCTTTAGAGGAGCAAACATCTTTTTGTTGTCTTCACAATGTTGTTAATCATATTTGAACCCATTACATTTATCTCTTCACGTCCACTTGGATGCTCTGGGTTGGGAATTTTTTAATTCAGCAAGTTACTGCCCTTTGTTGGAAATCACCTTGGATTTGAGTGACACAAAACAGTTAAAGTTAAAGGTCACCTATTATGCAAAATGTTTATTTTATACATAAACATGTGTCCCCTTCGCTCACTTTTTGTCCTGATCCATTTATATAAAAACCTGTCTGAAAATGAGCTGATCCGATGTTGGCCACTTTATGATGTATTTTCTTTTTTTTTGTATTCGTCTTGTGTAACCATTAGCCAATAACCAACCAGATAACACCCGCCCATTGTATCACCTGCATCTCCTCCTAGAGCACCATTGTGTTCTTTTTTCTTTAACACTTTTCTTTTGAACATTTTCATTACAAAGAAAAATCATACAGAATGTAATTGAGAAGTCAAAATGCATACTGTAGATGCAACAGTGCACATTTAAACCAGACTGCCAAACAGCAGATCAAATATACCCCCCACCCCTACCCCAGCATGAAAGAAAAAATAACAACAAATAAATGAGATAAGTGTACACGTTCTCACAATTGACACAACAATTAAATAAATAAAAACATACAAAGCAAACGACAAACAAAAAGACAAAATATATATAAAATATAAAACTTACAATATTGCTTTAGAAATGGTAGTAGCCCAGATTCAGCAACACTCAAATCTTTACACAATCTTCTTTAAAGAGTTAAGTCCAGCTTGCACTTCTCTACGTGTGTGATCAATGGCTGCCAGGCCTTATCAAATCTATCAGTAGATCCCTTCAGAGTGGACCAGATTTTCTCCTGATGCAAAAACTGCAACAGGTCTCTAATCCAGTGAGTATGGGTGGGTGGGTGGTGATTCATCCTTCCATTTAAAGAGCCTGTGACACGGGTTTCACCCATCATCCAAACCCATCAATTTTAGTAAATATTGTCCCCTTGAAACCGTTACTGAACTGATTTGGGATATTTGTACTTTGATAACCATTAATCTTCCCTTCAATGTTGACCATATTCTGGATCTTCTTGGGGATTCTTCAAATCCCGCCAAATTATGTGTGACGTAATTGCGGGCCAAGAGCTCCAGCTGCACCGTCCGGATCCCAGCATCTGCATGCAAACGCATGGCGCACACAGCAGCAAGCTCAGACAGCGATGATGACAGTTTAATTTTGAACGTGTCTGAGAGCTCATATGAGGCTGAAGGATCGCTCACCCGTAACAGAACGAACCAACCAAAGATGGACCCAGCAGACAGCCTGTACGAGGTGACGTACAATTTAATGTGCTTTAAAAACGACTGTCGATATGCCTCCAGTAGTGAAGAGAGGCAGTCAATTATCTCAACGGCACACCAAGAAGTAACCTCAAGGCTCTGTTTAAAGGAGTTACTACCCGAGTGGGTGGAGGACTTTTTCGGTAGCTTTGAGGTCAAACCTGTTTCCCGGCCTGCTAGCCCCTGGCATGCTAGCCCCCTGCCGGCCACAGTTCCCAACAAGGCTCCTTTCAAGGACCCTTTTGCTGGGTCTCGTCTGGCCTTTGGAGGACCTCTGAGCCTCCAAAAGGCTTCAAGGCAGCATGGAAGGAAACGCAAGGCCAGGATTCCAGCCCCGGCAGCCATGGTTCCGGCCCCAGCAGCCATGGTCCCTCCTCTAGTCCCAACTCAAGTCCCTTCTCTAGTCCCTACTCAATTCCCTTCTCAAGTCCCTTCTCAAGTCCCTCCTCTAGTCACTTCCCTAGTCCCTTCTCTAGTCCTTTCTCAAGTCCCCTCTCTAGTCCCTTCCCAAGTTCCTTCTTTAGTCCCTTCTCTAGTCCCTTCTCTAGTTCCCTCTCCAGTCCCTCCTCAAGTCCCTTCCCTAGTCCCTACTCTAGTCCCTTCCCTAGTCCCTTCTCAAGACCCCTCTCTAGACCCTCCTCTAGTCCCTTCCCAAGTCCCTTCTCTAGTCCCCTCTCCAGTTTCCTCTCGAGTCCCCGCTCAAGTTCCCTCTCGAGTCCCCTCTCGAGCCCCCTCTCAAGCCACCTCTCGAGTCCCCTCTCCAGTTTCCTCTCAAGTCCCCTCTCAAGTCTCCCCTCAAGTCTCTTCTGGTGTTCCCTCTCGAGTTCCCTCTCGAGTCCCCTCTCAAGTCACCTCTCGAGTTCCCTCTCAAGTCTTCTCTCAAGTTCCCTCTCGAGTCCCCTTTCAAGTCACCTCTCGAGTCCCCTCTCAAGTCCCTACTCCATGTCATGTGCCGTTGGAGGCCCCGCCGACTACTCTTCTGCCGGGGGTCCTGCCAATCCTATGTCCTGTGCCGTTGGAGGCCCCGCCGACTACTCTTCTGCCGGGGGTCCTGCCAATTCTATGTTCTGTGCCGTTGGAGACCCCACCGACTACTCTTCTGCCGGGGGTCCTGCCAATCCTATGTCCTGTGCCGTTGGAGGTCCCGCCGACTACTCTTCTGCCGGAGGTCCTGCCAACCCTATGTCCCATGCCGTTGGAGGCCCCGCCGACTACTATTCCGCTGGGGTTCCTGCCAACTCCATGTCCTGTCCCGTTGGGGGTTCCGCCGACTACTCTTCTGCCGGAGGTCCTGCCAACCCTATGTCCTGTCCCGTTGGGGGTCCCGCCGACTACTCTTCTGCCGGGGGTCCTGCCAACCCTATGTCCTGTGCCGTTGGAGGTCCCGCCGTCACCTGTCTCGCCGGGGGTCCTGCCAACGCCTGGTCCTCTTCCGTGGGGGATCCTGCCGAAGCCTGTCCCACCGGCTCTAGTTCCTGTCCGGCCGACAACGGGTCCTGCCCGGCATCCGGAGCTGTCCCGTCGCCACCTTCTTAGCCCTAGGGCCCGGCCCCCTGGGTGCCGCGGTCTTCGCCCTCGAGCCCGATCCCCTTAGAGCCGCGGTCTCCGCCCTCGAGCCCGGCCCCCTTTTATACAGTGAGCCAGATACCATAACAGATCGACCAAACTACAGTATTATATCTGCTCTCTGATAACACAGAGAGTTTCATTTAATTTAATTTCAAACCTTTATTTATACAGATAAATCCCATTGAGATCATTGATCTCTTTTTCAAGAGAGACCTGCTCAAGTAGTTCCACATGAAACATAAACATACATAGAACACAGTGGCGAGCCGTGACTTTTATACCTAGGCCCTCTGACCCTCCTTCCCTCGAAAAAAAAGAAGAGATATTTCGTCTCAACGTAGACTTCAGCGGAATATCAAAACAGTGGTCCGGGGTGCAAAACGCATCAATGACAGCGACCCTCTACCACACAAAACAACACCATTTATATAAACGCCTATCATGACAGGGCACCCACAGCCAAGTAACAAATACAAATGAATTAAGTCGGCACGGCGGCCCGCATTGAAAATGACTTAGGCCTACCTTTGATGATAAATCACTGAAACACAAAGTCCATCCTCCTGTCCTTTTGGATGAAGCACTTGATGGCGGGTCATGCAGCTGATCCTTTGCCACTCCAGTTTATCATTGTAACTCAATCTTGAAAATGACTCGGTTAATAATTTCGCAACGATGTCATCACTATCACTGAAGTGAGCCATCATGAACGAACTTATGCTAATCATAGATCTATCGATCATAAATCTATCGATTAGATTTATGATTCAAAAATAGTAAAAGTAGGGTAGACATGTGGATATTATCCAGCTGAACAAAACGTGCATTTATCTAACAGGTTCGTTTTCCACAGACCTTATTTCGAGCTATTTTCCAAAATCCTATGGAGAAATCCCACTGCTTTCTGTCGAGGGAATCCGAGCGCAGCTTACTTCCGGGTTTTAGGACGCGTCACTGCACCCCTTGCATAGTCCTCACAGCGGGCGGAACTTGTCATAAAGTCCGCGAAAATAAAGCCCTCCCATTTAGAGGGAAGATATGATTGGTCAATTGTACTGTCATTTGACATTACTCTCTCGTTGAGTTACTATAGCTGGCCCTCTGTGAATGTAGAGAGGGACCAACAAGCTCTCCCGTCTTCACAGAGACGGCATTTAACCCTTCACATTCCAACAGAAACTGAACAGGCAGATTCGAAGGATTTATTTCTTTGGAAATATTATTTTAAATACAATTAAATCAAGTTATTTTGGTAAAACTAATGAAAAATGTAACAACTAAAAAATATAATTTTTTTTTTTTTTTTTTTAATGTTTTCAAATATTATTTTTTAGAATATCTGAGGCCCTCACAGAGGGCCTAGAGGGCCCTGACGGCTCGCCACTGATAGAACAACAAAAGGACATCATACAGCATCATTTACATAATTATCCACATAAACAGGTACCAATAGCTTCCGATTGACTAGCGTCCAACCGAGCTTTAAAAACATTTAGTGGAGAAGAATATAGTCCAACCCCTATCCAGAAGTAAGGTTCCAGAGCCGACGCTGTGCGTAGAGGTGAGCCCAACCAGATCCAACTGGTACCGCTCCACCTCCCGCACAAGCTCCGGCTCCTTCCCCCCCAGAGAGGTGACGTTCCACGTCCCCAAAGCCAGCTTCTGCCGCCCGGGTCTGGTCCGTCGAGACCCTCCGCTTTCACTGCCACCCTTCTGGCAGCGCACCCGACCCCATCGTTGTTTCCCGTAGGTGGTGGGCCCGCGGGACGGAGAAGCGGAGGTGTTGCCCACGTTGCCTTTTCGGGCTGGGCCCGGCCGGGCTCCGTGGCAAGCCCGGCCACCAGACGCTCGCTGACGAGTCCTCCTTCTGGGCCTGGCTCCAGAAGGGGACCCCGGGCTTCCTCCGGGCCGGTTATCCTCACTTCTTGTGTCGTCTTTCATGAGGTCTTTTGAACCAATCTTAGTCTGGCCCCTTGTCTGAGACCAATTTGCCATGGGAGACCCTACCAGGAACACAAGGTTCCAGACAACACAGCCCCCAGGTTCATCAGGGCACACAAACCTCTCTACCACGGTAAGGTGCTGGTTCTTCAGCTTAATCCACATTTTCACCTAAACTGTTGATGTAGATGGAGAATAAAAGTGGACCTAAAACAGAACCTTGGGGAACACCATTTGCAATGTTCAACCACTCAGAAGACAGCCCATCAAAATGAACACATTGGGACCTTTCAGAGAGGTAGTTTATAAACCACCCCACTGCATGGCTGGACATGCCTATACTGGCTAGCCTCTGCTTTAAAATGTGATGATCGATGGTGTCAAACGCTTTTGAAAGGTCAATAAATAGAGCTGCACAACTCTGCTTATTATCTAAAATACTCGCCACATCATTCACCACTTTCATTGTGGCAGTGATGGTGCTGTGTTGCTTTCTGAAGCCTGACTGATGTTTAGACGTCATGTTTAGGATGTCATTTGTACATAAAAACACCTTTACCTGTTCACCTGTGCAAGCAGCTATTGTCTGAGATTGCATGATGTAGTATTGTTAGATGTGCCAAGAGCAAGGACTGTCTTAGGTAAGACAGCTTTTATGTGCGCAGCTCCACTTGCTTGGAACATTCTTCAGCAAGAATTGAAACTCAGCAATCTCATTCCTCTGCATGTTTTTAAAGCTAGGCTAAATGAAATGCTCGTTGATACTATGGGCACTTGTAAATGTCTATAACTATGTAAATGTATCCTGTACATATAATGTATGATGTCCTTTATTGTTTTATGTTTCATGTGGAACCTATATGCTGCAGGTCTCCATTGAAAAATAGATCTATGATCTCAAGGACCAATCTGATTAAATAAAGGTTTGAAATGAAATGAAAAAAATTGCGGTCTTCAGTGATCTGAGAGGCAACAAAGGGTACATATTTTGTAAATAAGTATAGCAGTGCCTCAAGCTTTACCATTGAATTTGGAGTGATACACCTCACCCACCCACTGAGTTTTAAAGGAGACATGTCATGCTTTTCCAGTTATTACCCCTCCCCTTGTGTGTTATGAAGGTTTTTATGCATGTAGACGGTGTGCAGAGTCACAAACCCTCAAAGTACACCCTGTAGCGAGTAAAACCCTAACAGAAAATACCTCCCCAAAACGCCTCGTTGGAGATACGTCATTGTCCATTTGATTTTTCCGGGTACGGCATGATGTCAACCCGTACCCGGAACGAAATGGACCAATCCGTGGAGCCGTTACGTTACGTGCGTGGAGCAATTACGTTAAGCCCCCGCTGATTGGTCCAAATTGACCAATCCACGGACTTCCTCACACACACACACAGTGCAGGCAGCTCTGCTGATCTCTCCTCCCTGGCTGCAGGCTGATAACAGACAGTTGGGATCACGGCGAAATTCTCTCTGCAGACCCATTCTCACAGCGTTTATCAACCTTTTTCTTACTCAATATCAAGCCACACTTATTGTTTTTACTTCGGCTGTCAGTTTGTGTGTGCTCAGGATGAGTTTGGCTGTGTTTCGCTGTTTATCGCTAAACAAGGAAACGACACCTCCACGGAGCTCAGCGCGATTCACAACATCCCGACCAATCAGAGCACACTGTGCTCACAGGGAGGGTGGGGGCTGGAGCTATTGGAGCTACACCGAGCCGTTAAAGGCAGAGAGTGAAATTCAGTGAATACAGAGATGCTGTATGAGAAACCAATGTGAGTTTGGAAAATTGCACAATATAAATATATAAATATTCTAGTAGACCTCAACAATGGAATTATGATCAGTGGAAATGGCCATGACATGTCTCCTTTAAGTTTTGAATGGTCTGAAATGTGTTTCCTGGAGAAATGCAATATATACCTTAAGGTTCTGAAGATGGGAGAGGACTTTCTTACACTTTACAGGTTGATTAAGGCCCTTACAGTTCCAGCTGATAAAGTTGACCTGGCAGCCATACACCCCAGGGTGGGCAGATTATTACATGTCACTTGTTAGACGCTTTTATCCAAAGCGACTTCCATACTTAATACTGTGGGCAATTTGGGGTGAAGTGTCTTGCCCAGGGACACAACGACATGCTGACTGCAGTGGGGTTTGAACCTGTGACCCCCTGAACCCAACACCAAGGCTCTATCCACTGCGCCACACGCCTCCCCAGATGGAGTCATCATTGAAGATTTCTTACTGAAAGAATGGAGAGCTGAAGTGCAAGGTGGTCATAGGTTAAGGTGCTAAAATATCCTGACAAATATTGTAAAGGTTTACGGTATGTAGTTGTCTTAAGAGCCTGATATGGCTTACAAATGATTGCTGAGATTTGCTGTACTCTAGAGCAGGGGTTTTCAAAGTGTGGGAAGGTGAGCCTCCTCTCAGAGAACATAAGAACAGCCGTGCCCCCCCCCCCCTCCCAATTAATATTGCTATTAGTATTATTATTATTGTTATTATTATTATTATTATTGTTGCTATAATGCAGGGGTATTATTATCCAGTGGAATGCCCTTACCTACTGGCCTAGTTAAATCAAAGTGGTTACTTTTTTTTGGCTGGGCAGTGTAGTTTTACACACCGTCTTATTTGACTTTCTCAGGACTTTAAAAGGAAAAAATATATTTAGATTTATACACATAAGGTCATCATCTTAACAGTTTGTTATGCTCATCGAGTCATCCGTGAACAGAGCATCAAGTTGGCATGCCTATAACAGCTGAATGCGGTGATTACCATTTTGTTCAGCAAAACGCCTCACAAAATTATTAAGATCTAAAGCAGGGGTTTTCAAAGTGTGGGAAGGTGAGCCTCCTCTCAGAGAACATAAGAACAGCCGCACCCCCCCTCCCAATTAATATTGCTATTATTATTATTATTATTATTATTATTATTGTTCCTATATGCAGGGGTATTATTATCCAGTGAAATGCCCTTACCTACTGGCCTAGTTAAATCAAAGTGGTTACCTTTTTTTGGCTGGGCAGTGTAGTTTTACACACCGTCTTATTTGACTTTCTCAGGACAATAAAAGGAAAAAATATATTTAGATTTACACACATAAGGTCATCATCTTAACAGTTTGTTATGCTCATCGAGTCATCCGTGAGCAGAGCATCAAGTTGGCATGCCTATAACAGCTGAATTCGGTGATTACCATTTTGTTCAGCAAAACGCCTCACAAAATAATTAAGATCTAAAGCTTTAGTGCGTTTTGATTCAATGCTGAGTACAGCCAAACTTGACAGTCTTTCTCTGTCATTGTAGACCGCAAATACACTGAACAAAAATATAAATGCAACACTTTTGTTTTTGCTCCCATTTTTCATGAGATGAACTCAAAGATCTAAAACATTTTCTATATACACAAAATAACCATTTCTCTCAAATATTGTTCACAAATCTGAAAAAATCTGTGATAGTGAGCACTTCTCCTTTGCCGAGATAATCCATCCCACCTCACAGGTGTGGCATATCAAGATGCTGATTAGACAGCATGATTATTGCACAGGTGTGCCTTAGGCTGGCCACAATAAAAGGCCACTCTAAAATGTTCAGTTTTATCACACAGCACAATGCCATAGATGTCGCAAGTTTTGAGGGAGCGTGCAATTGGCATGCTGACAGCAGGAATGTCCACCAGAGCTGTTTCCCGTTAATTGAATGTTCATTTCTCTACCATAAGCCGTCTCCAAAGGCGTTTCAGAGAATTTGGCAGTACATCCAACCGGCCTCACAACCGCAGACCACGTGTAACCACACCAGCCCAGGACCTCCACATCCAGCATGTTCACCTCCAAGATCGTCTGAGACCAGCTGCTGCAACAATCTGTTTGCATAACCAAAGAATTTCTGCACAAACTGTCAGAAACCGTCTCAGGGAAGCTCATCTGCATGCTCGTCGTCCTCATCGGGGTCTCGACCTGACTCCGGTTCGTCGTCGTAACCGACTTGAGTGGGCAAATGCTCACATTCGATGGCGTCTGATACGTTGGAGAGGTGTTCTCTTCACGGATGAATCCCGGTTTTCACTGTTCAGGGCAAATGGCAGATAGCGTGTGTGGCGTCGTGTGGGTGAGCGGTTTTCTGATGTCAATGTTGTGAATCGAGTGGCCCATGGTGGTGGTGGGGTTATGGTATGGGCAGGCGTATGTTATGGACGATGAACACAGGTGCATTGTTTCACAATGCCATTTTATTGATGGCATTGTGAATGCACAGAGATACCGTGACGAGATCCTGAGGCCCATTGTTGTGCCATTCATCCACGACCATTACCTCATGTTGCAGCATGATAATGCATGGCCCCATGTTGCAAGGATCTGTACACAATTCCTGGAGGCTGAAAACATCCCAGTTCTTGCATGGCCGGACATGTCACCCATTGAGCATGTTTGGGATGCTCTGGATCGGCGTATACGACAGCGTGTTCCAGTTCCTGCCAATATCCAACAACTTCGCACAGCCATTGAAGAGGAGTGGACCAACATTCCACAGGCCACAATCAACAACCTGATCAACTCAATGCGAAGGAGATGTGTTGCACTGCATGAGGCAAATGGTGGTCACACCAAATACTGACTGGTTTTCGGATCCCCCCAATAAAGCAAAACTGCACGTTTCAGAGTGGCCTTTTATTGTGGCCAGCCTAAGGCACACCTGTGCAATAATCATGCTGTCTAATCAGCATCTTGATATGCCACACCTGTGAGGTGGGATGGATTATCTCGGTGCTCACTATCACAGATCTTTTCAGATTTGTGAACAATATTTGAGATAAATGGTTATTTTGTGTATATAGAAATTTTTTTAGATCTTTGAAAAATGGGAGCAAAAACAAAAGTGTTGCATTTATATTTTTGTTCAGTGTACCATTCTTTCCGTCTGCTTGGGTCCGAATTATAGACTCCGAATTCTTCTCGTTTAGCGCCGGCCCCCCGTTCAAATTAAATCGCCGCCAATCACATTTCCTTGCTCGCTCCAGGGCCGGGGGAGGGGTTACAAGGCTCGCGTCTTGTGCTGCATTCACTTGCACTCGGACATTAGGGATTTTCTCTCATAAATGTCCGATGAGCCACAACTTTTATTTCAAAACAAAGTTGACGTTTTCTGCCAGACGCTGTCTCCTCTTTCACTTTAGGTAACTTCACTAAAAATCGATCCATGTTGCCGCTCGCATAAAGTTAGCTGAAGTTAACTGGCTAGATTTCACTGTTTCTCGTTATTTTTTTCTCACGCTGCGCCTCCCCTGAAGCTCTCTGGCGCCCCCCAGGGGAGGCGCGCCTCACACTTTGAAAACCGCTGCTCGAGAGCATTCATAGCAGAAACCATAAGAAAAAAACAAAAACAAAAACAGACTATAACACACACACAAAGAAAACATTTATCACACATTGTTCTCCCCATTTTCCCATTTCCTCTACACAGTGTATTTCCCAAAGCTTAACAAGCTTTATTCTAACCACCATTACCTCAATGTCTAACCACTTTCGGTCCTTAGTTAACAGAATTGACTTCCTCATGATCAGCAAGTTGAGTCTTACATTCATCCAATTCAGCTCTTACTGGTGGAATTGCAAGCTGAATGTCTGTCTTGAGCGAGGAAACTTCATCTTGAATCACTTCCCTTACAATTTTGCGGATGTCCTCTAGCATGTTGTTGCGTTGAACATTAGCCTCAACGTGCTACTGGTTAAGCTAGCAGTCGTCTTGTTCACCTTTGGAGGCATGATAGCTGCACATATATCCCAATAGTAGATCACAGATAGCTTTAATCTTAAACTGGGTCAAGTTGTGGTCGAATTAGAACAGAAAATAGCAGGATTACTCCATTAGACGCCCCTAGTGGTCAACCCCACCATTGTGTTCTTTTTAACCAAATATCTCTGAGGGGCGTTGGGAGTGGCTCTTTATTTTCATCTAAAGTAAAAGACACAAAATCAGCACTTTTGAAATAGGCCTAAAACAGATGGGTTTATGGGATGCTATAATGCACAATCTGTTTGGTATTTCGATACTTCAGAGACATGTTTTGTATGACTTATTTTTCATAGAACTGTTTCTTCGGGGCATGCGGCTGCATGTCCAGGCTGCGCTAGCTAACACGGCTAGTGTTGAGCCCCGCGCTTTAGCCGAAGAAGCTAGCCGGTTCTCCCTGGCCGCCCGGCAATTTACCCCTGAGTTGCTGGCCACCACACGCAGCGGCACCTTCCCTGGTGGGGGCACGCCGCCTAACAGAGGCTCCGGGGCCAACGACATCGACTAACGGCTTACGGTTAGCGGCCATCGACACCAGCTAACCACGACAGCTAACGGCTGGCAGCTACAGACGGCTAACAACAACAGCTAACAACGGCTAACAGCTAACGACAACTAGCAGGTAACAGCGGCAGCTAACAGCGGCAGCTAACGGCTAGAAACGACAGCTAACGGCTAACAACGGCTAGCAGCTGACGGCTAGCAACTAACGACGTGTTAACATCTCACTGTTAACGTTTTTGTTTTTTACGGTGCCTGAGAGGAGGTTCAACTAGCCGGTTGACCTCGTGTGGACAATCTCACAATTTCACCTACCTGTTTTTGACCGTGGACAGTACGACCCTTTTTGAACTTTTTCTGGTGCCTGAGAGGAGGTTCGACCATGTCGGCCTCGTGTGGACCCGCTCGCTTTTTCACCACCTCGACGGCGGCTTCGGGCGTCGCCCACGCTTTCATCGGCGCCTGGGTGGCGCGCTTCTGGACCCCGTCTGGCCTCGACAGTTTCGGACGTCGCCCATGCTTTCATTGGCCCGTGGGTGGCGCGCTTTGGGACCCTGTCTGGCCTCTTCCCTCGCCTCGACAGTTTCGGACGTCGCCCATGCTTTCATCGGCCCGTGGGTGGCGCGCTTCGGGACCCTGTCTGGCCTCTTCCCTCGCCTCTGCAGCAGCTTCGGACGTCGCCCACGCTGTCATCGGTGCCTGGGTGGCGCACTTCTGGGCCCTGCCTGGCCTCTCCTCTAACCACGGCTCACCTCAACGGCAGCTTCGGACGTCGCCCCGTCTGGCCTCTCCCCTGTCCACGGCTCCTTCCTCCCGGGGATGCCGCTCCTTCCTCCCGAGGACTTCGTGCCCGCCGCCGCTGTGCCCTCGCCTGCGGCCGGCCAGCGCTCCTTCCTGCTGGGGACCACCGGGATATTCATGCCCGTCCCCATGTCGCAGCACAACGACCCAGGTTTCTACAGTTGGCGGATGTGTTCTTCATTCGCCACAACACCTACCGCGGCCCGTTCCGTGGCCCGCCCCCCACCCCCGCTGGGGATGCCCTCGCCCTCGTTGGGCCCCTACCCTCTCCTGCGACCCCCTTCCGACGGACCGTTCTGTGGCCCGGCCCTCGCCTGCGGTCCCGCCCTCCTCGGCCCCTGTGGTGCTTCCTCCCGGACGCGAGGATTGTGTCCATGGTTGAATTCTGGGGGGGGCTTGTGTAGTGATCACTGATTGACATAATCCACTCATGGTACTACAGGTTGGGGGTATTGTTTCCGCACAGACATATATGTTGTTGGTACTTAGTGTGTGCCCTCCTTTATCTTTCTCTTCTCTTCCCGGGCTCCGACCCAACAAGATGTGCATTAATGCTGCTCAATAAAGCCAGCTTTGTACCTTCATTGCACCGCCTCCGACTCCCTTCTCTCAGCACTACAATGTATACAAATGGGATGTTATTCATGCTATTTGACTAACATCATGGTGCATTATAGAACTACTTAACACACATTTTAAACTTTGCTTTCTCATCTTAATGTATCCTTTAATTAAAGTGTAGAAGATGGTCCAGCCTGCTGTAGGATGCATAAGAAGACACAAGATGGCAGTGGAGCACTTCCTCTTTCTCTCAATACTTGTTGGTTGAGAGAAGCGAGAAGACAAATGAGAGAGATCGAGAGAAGAGACAGAGAGAGTGTAGCCGAAAAACCTCAGCGATGTTTTATGATGCACAATCAGCTGAGTGCTTCCATTTAAACCAACATTAATTAAGTTTATGGCGTTTTGAGTTTACACTCTGGAATTGAGTTTTCTTTACTGAAATCACTTTGAGTTGATTTACTCCCATCTTTTCCACTTGGTTGCCCATAATTAGATCCAAATGACTCAGTCCTCATTACAGATGTCTCCCTGGAATTTAAACACTTGTGTTGACTCACTGTGCATCTGCCTGCCTGTGTGCCTGGAGGAATTTAATTATGTTACATTACATACGTGGTTTGTCTTTGTGCCGGTTGCTAAGCATGCTTTTGCAGTGTGTCACTAATGTTCTCAGCCATGTATAGTACTTAGTGCTCCCTGGCCAACAATCTTTTTGATTGAGCTCCTTTAGGCTTCTACTTCCTCCCATCCCAACCTTCTACTACCCGAATCACTCTGAATTGTTCCCCTTGCTCTTGAGCATCTATCTTGATCACTTTGGTATATTCAAGCAGGAGTAATGTATAAAGGCTCTACATTTTTCCATAAGCATCAGATTATATAAAATCCCAAAAGGATGTATGCACACACAAATTGTTTATCAGTATGTATGCATGCCTACATAATCATCTCTCAATCATCCTTTCCAAACATGTTAAATTGCAAACTTGTTGTGTGAATTTCCATTCCCTGCTTATCCATGCTGATCCGAACAATGACATGATCCTCAAATGGCTTTATTCAAAATCCCTAGAAATCTTTAACAACCACCAGCATGTAAGGAAAGCAGCGTTTCCAACAAGCCGTTATTCTCTTATTCTAAACAAAAGGTCTCAGTTTACTAGCTAACGAGACTGAACTCTTGGTCTTGTGGTTGTAACTGAAGAAAAACATTTACAGGGACTGTTGGTGTGTGTGGGACCATGAAAGTGTGTATGTGTTTGTGTGTGATGTTGAGGTTTTGACCTGTGCTAAAATGTTCTTTTCCAGCAGTCCATAGGTCCAGTAGATTATGAGATTATAGCAGTGGTCTGAAGGTCTACCTGGGGACTGAGTTTAGCAGGTTATGGTCTGTTTCGCTCAGAGCAAAAGCTTGTATAATATAAATTACAAAAATACAGTCGAAAAGTCAATGCATGTAACAAAGCAACCCACCCACTCATTTTTAATTACCACACAAACAACAGCATACTGTCAAATAAAAAATAAAGCAGCAATATTTAGATTTAGTGCATGAAGGAAAATACAATGTGCACCGGCACACGTTTTTTTTCTTCACTCACCTTTGTTTCCGTCAAGTGCGTGTGGACATTACAGCCAGTTTAAATATCATAATTATAGCATCAACTGTTAAAGCATGCATGATGCCTCCTTTTATGTGCTAGGTTGAATTTATTTGAAGGCAAAGGAAAATATGAAAATATGTTAGACACTTTTTGACCCAAGAAACTGAAGGAAAGAATGTTTTGTTAAAAGTCTGTTAAGCCGTGAGCCTGTTTTTCAGGTCTCAATCTCGAAAATGACATTCCCAGAACAAATGACCATATCTTCCCTTCTAAAAAGGGTTAAATTAATAATCTTTTTTCTCAAAGTAATGATAAACCTGTGAGTTGAATGTAGAAAAGTCAGAATCAATATAGATGTTTTTTATTTTAAAGAAAATTCAGATTGAACATGGTAAAAAACTGTAAATTATAGTGTCCGTCCAAAATATATTTTGTACTTATAGTGAAAACTAACCTTGGATGATGGGTTAGTAGACTAAAAGCTTTATGAATCCAAAGTACAACATATAATAAGTACCCTGTATCAAGATTGATGCAAAACAAGTGATATCTGACATTTTTAGACAGATTTAACAAAAAATACCTCTTCTGGGGTCATTTGGGTGGATTTTCCTTATCTCTGGCCCCCCTTCTTCGATTTTGACATGTGACATCTCTTTCTGACCGTTAGAGCCAATAGAATCGAAGAGAAATCTCCTCGCACACACTCATGTTAAAAAAAAAGATGGCGTCTTCGTGCACACAGTTTTGCTCCAAAGTGAAGCTGTCTCTAGGTCTGACATCTCAAAACCGAAAAGCAGATTTATTGCTCATGGATTATCAGAAATCATTCAAAGTGACACAGACACATTGGATTAACTTCAACATCGTTTTTATCGTTTTAATGCCATTTGTGACGACCCCAGAGCCTGTGTGCAGGTGTGTTACAGGTCTTACGGTGGGGTGGAGCTGAAGAGGCCAATCAGCGCGATCGCGGACACCTGGCCGGAGCCGAGGTGCTATTAAGCCAGAGTCTATGTATTAAGCCCAGCTGCCCGGAGTCACATGGCGGCCCTGACTCTCTCCAAGCCGGCCGCAGGAGGAGTAACACGGCGATCCTCTCCCCTCGTCCATCCATCTTGTGCATTATACTGAACAACAGCAATAAATGTGCTGTGGCTTTTGGAAACTCGTGTACGTCTTGTTATCTTTCCGTTGTGTCCTACGAGCCGGTCATAACACATTGAAGACCACTTTTGACCAGACTACCACACAGGTGAGCCATTTTGCCATTTTTAGCTAACTAGCTCCATATGTTTTGATGTGTGTTCTTGTCATTATCTCCGAGAATTCGTATAATTGAGTAATAATGAGGGTACCTATCGATTCTGTGTCCCCTCACGATGTGAAACGATGGGTTGAGATATGCATCAAAGATAAATAATAAGGTTTTGTGAGTGAATTTCGGTGCAGTCATCTGTTAGCATTTTTCGCTCGTTGCCAATTCAGAGGTTCAGCGTTAGCATTGTGGGGTTTTAAAAAAAAAAAAATTAAAATGATCAGTTAGATGAGTTTCTTTCCGTGATATGGATATAAAACATCCATAGTTTATTAAATGAACATGCCCTCAGACACTGTTTTCTGCAAAATATTGCAGGAGGCCCCCGTTACCGGGGTCTCTCGGGCTTAACAGGTTAAAAGTTTCAAGAGCAGTCACAACTGTGAAGTCAAGGTTCAAATAAGTTCCTCAAGGTTAGCCAAATGGCTAATTTGGCTTGATTAACAGAACACATTATTACCCCGCATGTGTATACAGTCTAAGATAAATGGAAGTAGATGCTTGTCAGAGCCATCAAACATATTTTCTTGTGAATGATATGCTAACCCCACTGTGCGCTTTGTGTGATGTTTGTATATTTGTCTTATTCTGCTAATTAAATATCCATAATATCTCCAGTTCTGGTGTGTTTAGCCTTGAGCTGAGTGACACCTGTGCAGAGCTGGTCCTCTGATGTGTTTGGCCCTTTCTCAAGGTCTGCTGGCAGTGATTGATGTCTCTCAGGTGGAAACCGATTAAGGCATCCTTGGGGGGAAATGTCAGATGATACAGCCATCAGCAATGTCATTTCTCTGTGTGTTACAAAAAGGGTCGATGCAATAACTAAGGAATTAATAAGATGGCAAGTCACAAAAAATACATAAAGTGCTTATATTAAAAGCCAAAAAAACTAAGTTACAAGGACGTATAGTCCAAAATAGAAAGAAAAACAAACATTAATATATACAGCTCTAAGAAACGTAAACTGGTACCTCTCTGCTCTACAGCCCCAGTCAGAGTAACTCAATCACTTGTGGCCAGAGGTTTATATCTGTTAAGCCCCTCCCCAAAGGCCAATCAACTATTTATACAATGAATTACTGTTAATCTTATTACCTACAAATGTAATCAAAATGTAGTTTAAACTAATTAATCACAATACATCAAATAGGTCAACATATTCCACAGAAGCCATAAACAATTACACTTTTAACACAAATATTGTCGCCCATGCACTACAGTACATGGTACGTTCCAATTGAGCACATGTGTTTCCACTAATTGAGTGGGTTAAGGCTGCAGTTTTCTGTTGCTCTGTTTGGAACTTCACAACCTTGAATGAGAGGGTAAGCAGGTTACTTTGGCACAGCATTGTTATGTTGAGTATGAAAAAGAAAACGGTAGTGATGGCGAGATGAAGCCTTATGAAGCTGTGAAGCTTTCCAGCCAATTGGTTCGCAAAAGGGTTCATCTCATGAGGCTTCATCATGGGCTTCATTTGAACACAAACCCCCCTGTTGGTCAAAGTGTGTAAAACTGGCAGATTGGACATCTCAACAGTGTGCTCCATCTCATACCGAGTTCCCAATGAGTAAAGCCTTAGAATAACTCTAAACAACGAACATAAAATCATATTTTCATGTTAATAATATTGTATTTATTCCAGTTTAATGATTGTGATTGAAAAGCCTAAGGAGGCTGGTAAACATTGCAAAGAGGGATTTGTATTCCTTAATCATATTCATAAACTTAACCATGTTGTAGCCTGAGAAAGGCTAAACCATATCAAAGAATACATTTATTAACTAATTATCTAATTTAGCTGTAGCTTTTATAAACAACAAAAAATAGGTATTGTTCAGTCGTTGAACCAGGGACCCTGCGGTCATGAGTCAACTGCTTTCCAGCTGAGCCACAGCACACACACTGAATGTCCCTGAAAAAACATATGTATTACTGTATTTATTGATGTTTTTATTCCTACATTTATTTATGCTTGTATCTATTTATACTTATGACATGTTCCGACCTCTATATAAATGAGGGTCTGAGCTCTCTTGATTCCATCGTGTCACCGGGCCCGGGTACAGGAGGGGTAATATGGTTCTTATTATACATCCATGGGTATTATGAGCGTTGTGGTTCAACGGTTCAACCGATCTGAATCGCTTTGTGAAGCAGTCACGTGGTATCGACAGGCAGCGAGGCTTCGTTTGTCATCGATGACGTCACTGGCCCAAAACGATACAAGCCTCGATACTTGCTTCACAAAAAGCTTCGGGGATTACTCGACACACGCTCCGAAGCCTCGGCGCAATACGTAACATCACTAGAAAACGGTCTTGAGCAAAATAATGATTTGGGTTTTATTTTACCAATGTCCAGCAGAAATGTCAACTTACAAGTTATTCATGTTTTTCCCTCAGTGTGCCTTTGTGTGAAGACGTCTTCTTCACAGTGGGTTACGCTTCAATGATGTCGCTCAGGTTGGTGTGGATTTAAGGCGTCCAGGGAAAAGGTCTGCTTTCCTGCTCCTGTGCTGTGCTGTATCATAGCTGCTGATAATGGCTGCCTGCTGCATGATGGATCTCTAGGTGCAATTAAGCTGACCATATTGTCACACAAGCTTTCTCTGTTTGGCAGCTGCTGTGATCTGTTGCTTCACATCTGTGGCGCTTCTCAATATGTTTTGTTCAATGGAGAGAGTGTCTGTCCACTCTGAAGTTCCCACAGTGTTGGACTACCGTATAGCAACTTAGAAAACTATGATTACATAAAGAAGGGATTGTGCCTTTTTATGCTTTGTTTCAGTTCTTGTGTCAGTGTGTGTGTTCTCAGCACATGGGCCTGTTCTTTGTGTGGGAATACTGTGTAAGCAAAGTGCTGTGTGCTAATGAGAATGTGTTCCTTACCGGCGTTGAATTTGGAACAAGTCAAGTTTTGGAACAAGATGTTTAGCAAAACAGAGACGTGTGTCATCAGCCAGGGGACATGGTGGGGAGGAGATTTATGGGCTGTTGAGACTGACACAATCCTTACTCATGGTGTCAATGCTCATGTTGTTAATATTCACGTAGGCTTGGAGATACAGAATAATCATAAACACATACAGTAACAATCTAACACACACATACTAAACCCAGGTCAAAACATAATGGATATATATATATAAGAAACATATTTTTTCCAAATCGCTTCTTCTTTGTTTGGATCAACAGAATCATTATTTTTTAAATTACAAATATGTTTTTGCTGCCGATTCAATTCTAACCACTCTGAGCAGATAAATGAGGATGCAGATGGACCCAGGTGCTTAAGCTGTTCTGGCGTAGCATGTTTTGACCATGACGGCCGGCACTCCGACTTGCCTCAGGCCTGGAGGCCTTGTTTAGCTACAGATGTGGTCTTTGGACCCCGGATAATTATTTACGTAATGGAGGGCCAACTGGACTTGGCAAGTTGCTGCCTAGGGGCCCCCACATGGCCCAGGAGTGAGGGCTGGAAAGAGTCAAATGATTTAGATAGAGCAGGGTGTCATTGCTTTATGGTGATGCAATGGGTAGTTCTGCCATGCAAGCGAATTGGTCCGATGGGTGTTTCAGCCATGCTTTATGTGTGTCTGTTAAGTGCAGTGGTGTGTTTTATGGATTGTTTTTAAGCTACCTAGTGGTAACCAAGGAACTACAGTTAACTTTATTTCTAACCTTTTCGTTATGTTGTCACATTGAATTTAAAACTGCATAGGCTGTTCACATGTGGAGCATAAATCTCATAAAGGTGTTCTTTATCATCGTTCCTCTGCATTGACGAAACTGACATTTTTAAATTGCAGTACATTACATTATATTTCTGTCGGTTTAAAGACAGCTGGCATTGAAACTGGGAATTTAGAAAATTGAGGGGATTTTGAGACCTAATATAATGACTTTGAAAAAAGGCTGAACACAATCAAAAATTGTTTCAACTGAAACCTGAGTATTATGGCCGAATACTTAAATATAATGCAATATCACTAATTAACTAAATCCCTAAATGACTAGAGACATTTTTTTCATCTGCGGTGCTCCAGATTTCCATGAATCATTGTTTTATGTATCACATATGCAATAACAATTCCACGAGTGCACCACACAAACTGTGCAGCTTACTGCAATCACACAATCACACATAAATACATACGGTGGATGATGCATGCACATACACAGCAGTGCCAACTAAAACAGGAATACTTCAAGAAACCCCAATAAGATGTACTGGGTCCAGGCTCAAGGGCGTATGGCACTCTCAACTCTTTCCAGGACATGCCGGGGCCCTGCCTGCCAGTAGCCGATATCTGTGTTGATAGGTAATAGATTAAGAGCGGTGAATCAGCTTAGAAACAAGAAGTGCTCAAACGTTCGTGTGAGTTTATCAAATTTAGCAGTGATTCCATGTCAGCCACAGCTTGTCACAAAACATCTTACTGATAGTGTATCTAACTAGCTTTACTGAACTGCTGTCTATAGTGTGTATTGACTTTGATCGTCTAGTCATTGTTGGTGATTTTAACATCCATGTTGACAACCCCCAGGACAGAGGGGCCAAAGAACTGTTTTGTGTTCTTGATAACTATGGACTGACTCAGCATGTGACGGAGCCCACGCACAATAAGGGGCACACTCTGGACTTAATTAGCTCAAAGGGTCTGAATATCTCTAAGGTTGTGGTGACTGATGTTGCACTCTCTGACCATTCCTGTGTTTTCTTTGAGAGCTCTATTTCTGTTCACAAAAATGTTCAAAAAGAGGTAACCACAAAGCGATATTTAACTGAAAATACTAGGGAAATGTTTACTCAGAATTTTTCTTCCACACTTGCCCCTGCTAACATCTCAGTAAATGAGCTAGTAGATCATTTTAATTCAACAATTAAAAATGTTCTCGATGCCATTGCTCCAACTAAGGTAAAGGAAGTGACTGGGAAGAAAATATCTCCATGGAGAAAAGCCATGACCGTGAGAGCAGAAAAAAGTGAGTGTCGAAAAACTGAACGTAGGTGGCGAAAAACAAATCTCCAGGTTCACTTTGAAATCTATAAAGAGAGACTTGGCCTTTATAATTTGGAATTGAAAAACGCACGACAGTCTTTCTTCTCTGACATCATTACCAAAAACAAAAACAATGCACGTGCCTTGTTTGCTACCGTCAACAGACTAACTAACCCCCCAGTTCAGCCTCTGAATTTCTATCCACCAGGGCGTGCAATGATTTTGCCTCCTTTTTCACTGACAAAATTCAGAAAATCAGACAAGCAGTCAGTGCCTCTGCATCAGGTACAGCAAATGTGTTGTCCCTATGTCCACCTAATATCAATTCAAACACCATGACACAATTCCATCAGATTAATGATAAAAACCTAGAGGACATTATTCAACTTCTGAAATCCTCCTCCTGCTGCCTTGATATTATTCCAACAGGATTTTTCAAAGATGTTTTGCTTGCATGGCCTCAGATCTACTTCATATAGTAAACAAATCTCTTCACTCAGGTATTTTTACACAGGCCCTGAAAACTGCAGTCATTAAACCGCTCTTAAAAAAGAATAATCTAGATGCTTCAGTAATGAACAATTACAGGCCCATATCAAACCTGCCATTTCTAGGTAAAACTATTGAAAAAGCTGTTTTTCAACAGTTGAGTAATTTCTTGCATTAAATAGTTGTTTCGATGTGTTCCAGTCAGGCTTTCGTCCAAACCACAGCACTGAGACTGCTCTTGTAAAGGTCTTCAATGACATCCACTTAAACACAGACAGTGGCAGAACTTCAGTGTTAGTGTTATTAGATCTCAGTGCTGCGTTTGACACTGTTGACCACAACATATTACTCGACCGACTAGAAAACTGGGTGGGACTTTCGAAAACAGTTCGAAATTGGTTTGAATCCTACTTAACGACAGAAACAACTTTGTTTCTATAGGTAAATACACATCTGAGTTGACAAATATGACATGTGGGGTACCTCAAGGCTCCATCTTGGGGCCTCTTCTCTTTAACATATACATGCTACCACTGGCTCAGATAATGAAGAACAACAAAATAAGTTACCATAGCTATGCGGATGATACACACATTTACGTAACAATTTCACCAGGAGACTATGCTCCAATTCAAACACTGAGTAAGTACATTGAACAAATCAATGACTGGATGTGTCAAAACTTTCTCCAATTAAACAAAGATACAACTGAGGTAATGGTTTTTGGAGCCAAGGCAGAACGTATAAAAGTTAGCGCTGAGCTTCAGTCTGCAATGTTCAAAACAACAGATAAAGCCAGAAATCTAGGTGTAGTCATGGACTCTGACCTGAGTTTCAACAGTCACATTAAAACAGTTACTAAATCAGCCTACTATCACCTAAACAATATATCTAGGATTAAAAGACTAATGTCACAGCAGGATTTGGAAAAACGTGTCCATGCTTTTATCTTCAGTAGACTGGACTACTGTAATGGTGTCTTCACAGGTCTCACTAAAAAATCTATTAGAAAGCTGCAGCTAATTCAGAACGCTGCTGCTCGAGTCCTCACTAACACTAAGAAAGTGGATCACATCACTCCTGTTCTGAAGTCTTTACACTGGCTTCCTGTGTGTCAAAGAATAGATTTCAAAATACTGCTGCTGGTTTATAAAGCTTTGAATGGTTTTGGCCCAAAATACATTTCTGACCTACTGCTAAATTATGAACCAACCAGATCTCTCAGGTCTTCAGGGACTGGTCAGCTTTCTGTCCCCAGAGTCAGAACTAAACATGGAAAAGCAGCGTTCAGTTATTATGCTCCAAATATCTGGAACAAACTCCCTGAAACCTGCAGGTCCGCTGCAACTCTCACTACTTTTAAATCCAGACTAAAGACTTTTCTTTTTGTCGCTGCTTTTAATTGAACTATTCGCATCTTAAACTGCACTGTAACTTTTATCCATGTATTTTTTCTTTTAATGTTTATTTTATTATCTTTTCTTTTTAATGACTGATTTTAAATGCCATTTTCTTAATGTCTTTCGTTTTTTGTAAAGCACTTTGAATTGCCTTGTGTTGAAAGGTGCTATATAAATAAACTTGCCTTGCCTTACAACTGTACTTTGTTATATGCAACCAGTGGGGTTAAGAGTTTACATATATGTATATCTTTGGTAGACAGATCCAGAATTATGGTCAGTAATCAGTATGTTTTGATGATTTTAATTTGGTTTCTGTCAGGTTTGAATGAAGCATGTTTTTCTGAAGATAAGTTTGCTGTTTCTGTCAATGGATAATAGTGGCTTTTAGGAGAGCATATGAATTGTACATTGTGTACATATATAAATGATCATAAATGTCATATCTGAATTTATATTCACTTCAAACTCGAGGCAGGGCATTGCTCCAGCATAAGAATGTAAATTAGCGTGACCACCAGTGTGTCATGTTTGTTTCATCACTTCCAGTTTAGGTGCCGCTGGTAAATACCGTCACTAGTAAAGGATCATTTCCCCGGCAATGAATGTCTATTTGACTTTTCACACTAAAGACGAAAGCCAGATGTAACTGTGTGCATTATTGTCTTCTTTCTGCAGTTGGAAAGAGCCTTAAGATTGAAAAATGCAACCGCAGTGGAATAGTAAATAATACACTTTTACGAAGTCTTACATTCCTCCATTAATTTCTATCATTAATGTCTTATTGGCATTTACTTGCTTCAGTGGTCATCGTGCAGGCGTGTGTGAGATCTCAAATGTCTATCTTTGTGAGGACAGTTTAAAAGCATGGCGATTTTTGGTGCACATTTTTGCAGTTTTCTAAAAGAAGGAACTTCAAATTATAGGTCGATAAGTACATGTGAGTTTCTGTTAATATGTCTGTGTGTGCATTGCTGCATTACTTCACCCTCATGATAACTGTACAAGAAATGTGCTCACCTGACAGTCACTGCGTGAGACTAGCAGGTACTAATGTCCCAACCCAGTCTCACAGCATTTCGTGTTCACCAACACGATTTTTAATCTATTGATTCGTGTTCACCAACACGATTTGCCCCTTGTTTTCGTGTTGCACAGCACGATTTTAAAAGCAATGTATTTCTACTGGTAATGTGTTTCGTGCCTGCAGGCTGCAGCACGTCTTTTTCTCCGGTCGGGTCGTGTAAGACCGGAAGCTGTGTGGTTCATAAAAACATGTTCTTACTCAATATCAAGCCACAGTTATTGCTTTTATTTTAAATCGTATAATTTCGGACTTTTGTTGTCGTCTGTGAGGAAAATAAATGGGGTTCAGAGCCTCAGGATACTGAAATCTGTATTTTTTTTAATCTTTTTTTCCTTCTAATTTGTTATTCTTTTCAAAATAACACACTGTTATTTACTCACCAATAACACACAATTATCCTTGCTTTTATTTATTGGTTTAATTCCATAATCTCGGGGTTTTTCGGCGTCCGTCAGGAACTGAATTTCAAAATAAATATAACCGGAAACAGACGTAGGCATTTCGAGCGATTACCCAAGATCCTCAGCTATGGTTTTAAGCTCGCTGATTGGCTGTGTTAGCCGCAATGCATGCTGGGATTTGGTGTTTATATTATATGAAATCCGAAAAACATTTTAAAAGTATAAAATAATACTTAATTCCGAGTGCTCTTGCTTTTCTCTTTGAAAGTCATCACATAACGGCATTGTAATACACGGTTCGGCTGCATTACATATTACAGATCTGCCGTAGTTCTTTATTTAGAGAGCCCTGATGAGAAGACCTTTGGAAAAACTGGAAGAAATGGCGCCGAAACTGAATACTTGACGTGGATCATAAATATATCAACAATTAAACAACATCTTCAATTTCTCTTCACACAATACGTCTCCTTGCAGTATCAACACTAATTCGGCTGACTTTTACATTTGATCTAATTCATAGATAGGTTATATTTACACCATAACGGTGCACAGCTGATAGAAAAGGACTGTAGTTTGTAAAGATATTACTTATTTTCTTTGAATGTAAGAATGTAAATACTGAGTCTGAAATAGTATAGCAATATGCTGTAAAATGATGTGAAAGCATGCATAAAACTATACATCTTCAGATGTTGTACACACACTAATAATACAAAGTTATTATGGCTGTGTGTACCTTGTGTGCACCTCCTAGTGGTTAAAGCACGTTATTGAATTATTGTTTTTATGTTATATTTGATTAAAAAAATATTAAGAGTACATACTTTCATAGGGGAAAGTATAAATATATAAATATAGAATATAAAAAATCAAGAAGATACTATAAGTGATCTCTACAATAAAACAGTTTAGTGCAGGATGTATGTACACAGATATTAATAGGAGGAGGTGCAAATAGAAAAACGGATTAACCTTTATTTAAACATTAAATATTAAATATTAAGCCTGACAAAGTAATTAACGTCTAATATATTGCTTTCCTGCAATGTTAACTATGTTGAAGCACTTATTTTAACTGATATTATACACATTAATTATACTCTTATGTATGTAGATAGAATAAGAAATGTGCAGAATGTGACAGTTTAATGGTGGAGGTACACTCATATTGATAGATGTCTTGTAATGCACTGTTGAGGAACCTGTGACCCAAGTCTTTCATTCATTGCATAACTACACCGTAGTTGTGTATGATATGTCAATAAACCTTTGAAAATCTTGAAAGGGATGTGCAAAATAGCCATAATATACAATCTTTAATTAACTATTAGTAGAGAATAACGAGTAATGAATATACTTTATTACTTGTTTCCATTCATGTCAATTGCAGATACATGTTTAGTCTTCTCAAGCACCAACTATCAAATATCTCTCCTGATTGTTGGCACTTGACAATCACCTTACCTGAATTTTACTCAGGTGTAAATAAAGTCTGATTTAGGGGTTGTTTATATTTCACATAATTAATCAGAATCTGCAAAGTAACTCAAATAAATGCAGTGGAGTAAAAATACCAGGTTAACCTCTGAATTGTAGTGGAGTAGAATTACAAAGTAACAATGAGCTGTCATGTGGACGGCATTAATATAATGCTGCACATTATGGACACAAGTGATTTTCACCCATTTATTAATTATATGTTTTACATTTGATAACACCAATGTGTTTAATAATGGCAACTTCTAATTGTGGGAAAAACGAAAACGTTCAGTAGAGACGTCCCATAGAACATTTTGCGAAACACAATAGCCAGCATGTGTAGTTCTGGAGGGGTGTTCGATTCCAGTTTTGGATAGTCTGGCGTGGTTTCGTTCCAGCTGTTTGACGCTCTGCATAACCTTACGGGAACTGTAGTCCTAAACGATAGCTGGGGATTATGGGTAGTGTAGTGTCTTCGGCCATCCTAAACTCAGAAATGATGCTCGAAATGTCCCTTATAGGCCTACGTCTGTTTCCGGTTATTTTTATTTTGAAATTCAGTTCCTGACGGACACCAAAAAAGCCCGGATTATGGAATTAAACCAATAAATAAAAGCAAGGATAATTGTGTGTTATTGGTGAGTAAATAACAGTGTGTTATTTCAGTATCCTGAGGCTCTGAGCCCCATTTATTTTCCTCACAGACGGCAAAAAAAGTCCGAAATTATACGATTTAAAATAAAAGCAATAATTGTGGCTTGATATTGAGTAAGAACACGTTTTTATGAACCATACAGCTTCCGGTCTTCCACGACCCGACCGGAGAAAAATACGTGCTGCAGTCTGCAGGCACGAAACACGTTACCAGTAGAAATACATTGCTTTTAAAATCGTGCTGTGCAACACGAAAAAAAGGGGCAAATCGTGTTGGTGAACACAAATCAATAGATTAAAAATCGTGTTGGTGAACACGAAATGCCGTGAGACTGGGTTGAATGTCCATGGGTATGTACTAGGTCTGCTTGCATCTTTGTTTGGATAAACTGTAATTTGTTAATTTCCTGATGCTGACTCACAACCTGTTTTTGAGCATCTGGATGCTCTGAGCTATCTTCACTGTAATTGACGTAGTATCTGGAAAAAATGTACGGGGCAATAATGAACCAAACTCGACATGCTTTACCTGTTTGTTGCATGTTTATGTCATACTAAACAAGATAAAAGACAGCAGAGACGGTTTGTTTGAGATCTACAAGTATCCATCCTGTAAACAAATGCAAGGAAATATGCAATTAGAATAATGGACATGTGGCTCCGCTACAGAGGCCAGTAGAGAAAATCTGCATAACACTAACACAAATTAACTAATATGAACGTGTGTGTGCATGTTCGTGTGTGGCAGGGCTGACTTCAGTCAAGACGTCAGTGTGTTTGCACAGACTGTAATGATTCCGGCAGGCAGCTCTCCCATGGGGGCAGTACAGTGGCAAAGACACATACGCACATACGCACACATTGCTGCCCCTACCACATTCAACACTCCCCTCTAAGGACATTATTCCCGCTTATTTACTCAGGCCAGTAGTACTGCCATGGCAACCAGCAGTGTTTTGGAGAGTGCTTGTTTAGGGAATGTGTGTCGAGGGACAGATGAGTGAACACATGGGACCCTCTGCTTCTGCCAGCACCTGAGAGGAGAGGAAGTCAAACAGAGGGGGGTTGAGGGTGAACCTAAAGTGCATCAAGTCCACAAGTAGAAGACCAGCTCTTTTGATATGGCACTTTATACAGCTGACATGTTTGTGCTACAGCAGGACGTACACAGGTCACCAGCCTGTTTAGACCTATCATCCCCAAACGCATCTGTGCACCGTTGCAGCTACACAGACTTTTTTTTTTAACTTAAGAACTCTGAAGTACTGTTGCCTACAGCTAGGGTTGCGTCATTGTATGAAAAAGCAAATCAGCTATGTGCCCTCTGAGATCAGAGAGGAACAAAAACAAATGTAAAATTCCAAATATTTCCTGTTGGGAGTTGAGCAACAGCACAGATATGCAGAGCACCAGTGCACTGTTACAACCGATAGCTAAAGTGCAAGGTAGGATTTGTAGGATGCAGAATACCTAAATTATTTTTGCATTACAATAAATAACAATTAAAATGTTCCCTCTTTCATTTATACATTTAAATATGGACTAGAGTTCGTTTAAACAAACTTAGACCAGAAGAGGGCAGTCATGTGAAGGATAAATGAATACTGGCTGAAACCCATGTATCTCTTTTAGATAACGTTTTTATTCAGTATCTTATTTTGTCTCGGTATGTGTGAACATCCCTCGTACATTGTATCTGCTGTGTGCAGGGGGTTTTCCCCATCCAGCAAAGAATCCAAAGAACGTATAGCCTGATGAATGAACTGGTGCAGAGGTGAGGGTGTAAATCCGTCTGTCAGATACTTAGCAGACACTCTGTGGCTATCTCACCCTCAAAGAAAAGATTGGACTAGTTCTGCTCTTCCTTGTTGGATAAGGTCCATTGCGTAGCTAGGTGGGAGACACGTGTGGCAATTTCTCACAGCTCTCAGTAGATTAGCAGTAGTTTGACATCCTGCAGATAAACGGTTAGCACGAGAGCTGATGCTGACTATAACCCGACTTCAAAGAGAGTGATTGCCTTGTGTGGTTGGAGTGATAAAACTGGCCTTCAATGTAAGAATGTTAATGATCAGAGCTGTGCTGCTTTTGATTGAAGAATATATATAGAGAGAGCCAAGTGAGAGCGTGTGAAAGCGCCTGAGTGAGTGTCGTTGGTATTTCACAATAAAGGCCCAGTAAAACAGTACTTATCATGGTAATACATGACCGGATCCCAGAGACAAATGGCACTGTTAGAGCTTAACGAAGTATCAGTGGAGATTGTCCAGTGTGTGTGTGTGTGCTCTGGGTGCCAGACGGGCTCGGAAGTTACTGCGTGTGTTACCACAGACACTGATGAAAAGACACCGTGTGAAAGTGAGGCCTGTTGAGCTGTGTGAGGGGCTAATTCACAGAGGCACTCAGGGGAAATTATGAATCAGATTGTTTTCGACACTATGACTAGAATTTGGGCTCCGAGAGAGAGAGAGAGGGGCATGGAAAGAATCACAGATAATTTATGATGTCTGAGCCCTCCTGTGAGAGGGTCTTTCCTCTGACAGGCAAGGAAATACTTCTCCAATCTGTCTCCCTGCTGACACCAGTGCGTAACAGACACAAACATGCCCCCCTTAACCCACCCTTGCCCCCTCACTTTCCCCGTGTAACTCTTCGGCCGCCTTGTGTTTAAATCGGCTGGTAATGATGCAGCTCATTGAAAGTGGTGAGAGCAGGGAAAAGAGAGACTGGGAGGAAGAAATATGCAGCGAAAAAGAAGGGTATGTCCAGTGTCCAGAGCCTCAGGGACTCCCGAGCTGTGGAAAATGTGCGCTCGTCCTCTCTTCATCCTCCTCCAGAGAGAAGAGTTTCCAGGAAGTGTAGGGGTTAAGCACACACAGTTTGGCACTGACCTTTCACCTGTGATTAGCCTAGCATAGCCGCTAAGTGGTTCTCTGTTACTCCTGCACTCAGCCTGCCAGCTTCTCTGGACATTTTCACACAGTAGCAACAGGCATGATGTATTTCATATGTCACGTGGCTCAAACTATTGTGGTGAATGGATAACCAGGCCAGCATGTTACAGCTCAATGTAGCTTGCTTTCATTTAGGGTGCAAATATGCATGTCCATTTTACCACTGATGTACACCCAGTCCAGCGTAGAAATGAGACATGCTAACTAACAACAGGCTCTGGTTCTGTTTCTGTGCATGAATGCCCCGCAGGCTGTTACACCGACTTATTTGTGGCTTTGCATTGTGTGATTTTCATGCTGTTCTAGCTGCTGTGAGAATAACCACTGGCTTTGGTCTTGTTCTTCTTATCCCACAGCTGACCCATATGTGACCTGTTTTTTCTTGTCATGCCTGATATTAGAAAAGTTTAATCATTGCTGGGAGACATACAAAGAGGATTAACATTCCTGGGTCTCCTACACTCAGACGTTGCCCTTCTCCCTCCCGTTTCTCCTCGGTTTGGTCTCTCCCCCCCTCTCTCTTTGACTCAATTCTCTACAGTGTTTGCCCACTTTCATTCCGGTCTTGTTTGTTCAATCTGGCTCCTTTCATAAATCTGTAGAAAATAATCATATACGTTATCGACTTCATTTTTTCCCCCTAATCTTATTTAATCTAACTTTAATGTATGTAAAAGTATGAGTGGAATGTGTGTGTACTACTGTCACTAGAAAGTCGTAGTTGCAGTGGTGTGGGCTCATTCACATGACTTGAACTATGGTCACATGACTTGGACTCAAGTCACATGACAGAGTCAAACATTCATTTTTCCCTAAGCCAAAGCCTATCTTTAGGTTAACTTTAGGACTGTCGGGATTTTATCGTAGCAAGATCCTTTATAGCTTGTTTAGGACTTGAAACTTACTTCACAGACATGAGACTTACTTGTGACTTGCAAAACCTGGTTCCACCTCTGCTTGAAATGACAGCATTGGATATTTAATGGTGTAGTCCTCATCCCCTTCCTTTGTTTGTTTGCATCTTTGCAGGATATGACCAAATTGTTTGTGTTTGTGTTGGGCAGTTAAGCTGCAATTACAGCATTTCACCATGGAGGCTTCTTTTCTTTGTGCCTGAAGGCTGAAGACGCTGTGTGTGGTGTGGGATCGCTGGTGCCATGTCCTTTGTAATACATACAGGATGTGTCTGCTGTCTGTGTATGCTGTATCAACAGAGATCTGTATGCTGACACCTACTGTACACAGTGCTGTCTGTATGGACAGTATAAAGCAAGGCTGTATTTTACATTAGTAATGATTTTGAAGAGAGATTTGTGGGGTTAAAGTGTACAGCTTGGTGTCTTAAATCAACTACGTGTCTCTTCTATTTAAAACTGACCATGTTCTCTTCACCAGACACACACAGACAACCAAACATTGCAGAAGTGTATATGTTTATAACATCAGATAAGTCCTGATGGATCAGCTCCAACCAACTATTGTCAGGTGAGAGAAGGACCCGTCTGGCTCTCACCCACTTTTTGGGTGTAGCACCTACTCCCTTCTCACACTCCCAAAGTATTCAGCACTGACATGAGTGAATAAAAACATATCAAGGAAGATATGCCAGTATTGAATATTTCACATATTAGGTCCAGCGGCACCAGGTGTCAAATCCTATTTGTTACAGGTCAACTCGTAATATGAGTTTAAAACCAATATGTTCAGTGTGTTGATTTTAAGGTGAGATTGTAGCACTGATTATGATCATGGAAATTCACAGTTTAAAAAAAAACTTGTATATAAGCATTCCACATGCGAGGCCGTGTGTGGGCTAAAACCAGATAGCTTTCTGACGCAGACAGAAAGGAGGGTAGCATTTCCAGAGTTTGTTTGATGTATGATGCTATCTACTGGATGTATAGCACCACCTCAGTGCTGTCTCCTGATTGATGAGTAGTCTGCCCGAGGCTATACAGTAGAGACTCGGCTGGCCTTTGAAGTTCTTAGTTGATGGAGTCGGCCATTATCGGTCACAGCCTAGTTTCAGCTGTCCTGCAACCTGCCTCAAGTATTCCCTGGTTTATTATAGTTGTAGATCCAACTAATTTGGGTCCACGAATAAGTATTTTATATGGTACACTTTTAAAGCCAAGTGCTCTCTGGGTAGCCAAAATACAAAGTACAATAAGTATTAAGCCTTTTAACTGTATTGGACATTAGAACAGTTTGAACTCTGGCATCTTATTCTTTGAGTGGCTGCTTCTCTGTTTGAAAAGTTTAACTGCACTCATGAGAGATTACATTGTTGTGGTATTAATTGCTGCTGGTAGTTGGTGGATAAAACTGCTTCAGGCGCCAATCCAAAATGTCCCATTTAATAAAAATGGGACATTATTCATAGCAATGGCATTTCTTTGCTGATCCAACTATTTTCGTGACCACAATGGCCAGATGGTAACGGTTAATGTCATCCTCCAGGCACCCACTCCCGTAAACTATAGGGACGAATAGGATAACCTATTATGGCATATAATTTATTGATCTTTCTCATGAACCGTAACAACTTAAAGGATAGAAAAATGTAAGATAAACACACCCTACACGAGAAGAGTCAAATGGCAAATCTACCATCCTAAGAATAATACAGTAGGTTTAAAACTATTCTGCATTATCATTACATATAGTCATATTTATGATAAGCTACAAAGTTGTTTTTTTACTTATTAAGCATTAAAAAGTCAGAACTCTGCTAATATGGGTCTAATCAGGTTGGATTTTAATTTAATTTAATTTAAGCTGATTTAGAAAATATTTTTGTATTTCGTTCCAGTGCAACTTTTATATTAGCCGTCACCCTCGTTGTCAGCGTGTTGGCCAAGCCTGTGTGAATGTGAATGTGAAATTCGTGAATGGTGAAATAGCTTTGTCATTAGTGTTATCTTTTGTGTGCCGTGGTCCACACAGCCACAATCTGACCCCTCTCTCTGCTTCAGTGCCGCAGCAGCTTTCATCAGTCATAGAGCTGTTCTTCTCAGCCTATCATCAGCTGTCATTAGTGCTCTGAGGGGCCCCTGCTCTTAATCACACACACATACACACACTAAAGGTGACACAGCACAGGCTATTCTTCAAGGTTAGGCCTAACTGCCTCACCACATGGGAGTCTTTGATAATATTTCAGAAAATGAGAGGCAACTCATCCTTTACGTATTTTGTAAAGTTCATTGTAATCTGATGATTAGGATGGCCTTATGTTTTTGACCTTGTCTTGGAGAAATAACCTTTACACAGCACACTACCTAAATGATTGCTATTTGTCATTGACCATGACCGGTCATAACACACATACACATATACATGCTCTCACTGATACGGTATCTTCTCGGAAGGCATGCTTGTTGACAGGAAGCCCATAAAGCCATCATTTTCTGGAAGGACAGGATGACTTATTGCAACCATTGTGTCTCTGTCTGAATACATTAATCCCCCTCCCTTGCAGTTCTTTTGACAAAGATATTACCCAGTTTTTACCCTTTAAGGCCTGCCACAAGCCTTTGTCACTACTGGCATTTGTATGGTACATGCATACATGATTTTCCTTTCAAAAACTCGTATATAAGTATTTATAATCCTTGGAAAAAATGTACTTGGTAGCTCTCTTCAAACATTTGGCTTGGCTAGTCAAATGTGAGCGGTTTCATGTCATATTTATAGAGGGGTTGCTTTGTGGATTAAGCTGTTGCTGTTCCTGTAGTCTAACTGGAGTTTGATTTCACGCTGTACTTCATTTTTTTATTTTAAAAACACGTTGATAAACACTCAATAAAGACATGTACATTGTATTTGTCTTTAAGAATCACCCTGCTTGTTTGTAGTAGCTGATTCAGTTTGCTCTGGCTCTGGCTGATCTGACTGCCTCTGTTGTTGTTGTGAAAATGTGTTGGTGTTTGCTTTGGTGTGGGTAAACCTGTAAAAGTCTATTCTTAGCCTTAAAAAATTAAATCAGGCAGCCCCCTAGCTGCTGGCCTTGAACTGAGTGACTGTATCATGTTAGCTTCTGGTAAAGATAAATAAACACACACACACACATCAGTGACAAACCTGTGTTTTTAAAGTGTAACCATGAGGTTAATCCCAGCCGTGTACAGCTACATGTATATTTTTGTGCTGCAAGCATGTACAAATGTGTGCAAACTCCTGTCTATATCTGTCTGTGTGTGGATGAGCCAGTGCAGCACAGTTTGAGCGTTGTGTGACGAGTTTGGCATAGGAAGCCGTTGATTTGTTGACTCGTCCCTCTACATCAACAAAGCTGCCAGCAGTAGGTCTACAGTCAGTAAATTGGCAGCTAGAGGAGAAGAGAAAGTGAGTGTCTTTGAGGCTGGCCTGGCTCCTTACTGATCATATGTGACCTGAGGACTCACGTGCACACCGGTCACAATTAAGACAGCAGTCATACTGTCATCATCAATTATTCTCTTTCCAATCACAGACATATTCAAATACGTTCTATTTTGCATCATTGTGCCATTTAGTATACTGTTTATACCTAGTCCCTTTTCAACAAGTTTGCATTCAGTGTTGCATTTAGTAAGTGCTAGCATTCTTCAATTTCTCAACATGTTTCAAGGTGTGTAAGACAAAAATGTATATCATTGAACTGTAAAGTGTTATTCACACAAACATTTGTTCCTTACAGAGGACAAAAACACATGAAAGGAACTCCTAAAGGCAGTGACATTTCTCAGATTCAGGTTCACATCATCTGAATGTTTGGGCAGTGAGTATAGGGTTTTATTAAAACCTGACACCATGCCTTCCAGGCAAGGGGTTGGTCCTCTGGTTTGGCGCCAACGACACCACCAGCAAGGACAGCTCATCAAAGGCAAAGGGTAGTGAGTCAACATGGCCTCACTGGTCAGTTCCCGGAGGTCAGTGGGATGCATGGATGGGGCTATAGTTGATGAATCTGTTGGAAAAGGGTGTGCTCAGGAAGAGGGTTAATGCGACAATAAAGGATGTGAAAGAATGAGGTGTCAAGGTTTTACTGTGGGCTTAGTCTACTTGTAGCAGCACACATAGCCTAGGAATCTCCCTTTTTCTGCCATACATAATGCAACAAAGCAAGTGGACTGCTTAATTAATAGTGCCATTCAGCTGTAGCTATACACAGTGTAAGTGCTGAGCTAGCTGCTTGTGTCTCGCGTTGTAATGTATGTCCTTCTGTGTGTATGTTTGTGTGTGCTGTCGGTGTGATGCCTCTTCCTTTATAAGCTGGTGTTGACAGGCAGAGAGAGAGGTTGTGTGATGAAGGAGCCAGGGGAGCTCTCTCAGATTGCTGAAGGTCAAAACTACCAAGGGTTTTATCATCACTCACTCATATTGACTGCACTGACCAGAAGATGACCGTGCTCTTCCTTACAGTGTAGTTTCAAAACACACACTGAGACAAATCCCAGTATTACTACTCCTTTTTATTAAATGTTCTTCTATTATATTGTATATTATCTAATGAATAAATCACATGGCTGAAAAATATACTACAGTATACTCAAACACTTGTGCATTGTTCCCAGCACAACCTCCCTCCTCTCTTTGACTTCTTTAGACTCCTCAGGCCTCAGATGCTTTTTTACTGTGAAGTGGCTGCAGGCATGTAAGTAACATCCATGAACATGTGTGAGCTGCTGAGGATTGGAATGCTGACTGATTGCTCTTAATCTGGATTTGTACATTTTTCATTACATTACATTACATGTCACTTGTTAGACGCTTTTATCCAAAGCGACTTACATACTCAGTACTGTGGGCAATCCCCACAGGAGCAATTTGGGGTGAAGTGTCTTGCCCAGGGACACCACGACATGCTGACTGCAGCGGGGTTTGAACCTGTGACCCCCTGATCCGAACACCTACGGACAACACACTACGCCACACGCCCCCTGACTGTATTGTCAAAGGATCAGTTGATAAATATTGCGCAGGAGGACCTCTTAACAGTTTTAACAAAGGGGGACCAGAAGCTACATACATGTACATTATGCAAGAACTGTAGGTTATATAGTATTTTGTATGGCTTTTAAAAATATCCCTTTATCAACACCCTTTAAGCTGGTAAGAGAACCACAAAGATGCATGGTGGTCCATCTGAGAGCAACGCTGTTTTTCTTCTTACTGAGAAATGAACCAACATATGACATGGGATCTGATATGTAATTTGAATGTGGTGGCCACATACTGAGTGCACCTTCTGGCATTCTCACTTGGATTCACTTAGTGGAAAGTTTCCCATTCGTTATGTAGGAGGCTGCCCTCTGAGCTCCATCTGTCATATTTACTGTTTCATGATGAATAAACCCGCTCCTGTTCTGCAAACCCCTGCAGTCATAGCACATGCTGTGCACGCTATGAGACATGTTCAGATCCATACTAATGCACATTGTGTGGTGCAATATAATTAAAAAGCAGTGTAATGTCCCACTATGTGGTCTGGATAACTGCACCCACCCTCAGCAACTGTGATCTCACAGTCTGTCCAAACAAATACTTCATCCCTCTGAGGAGGAGGAGGGGTGGGGCGCAGCCACTGTAAGTGAGAGGGAGAGAAAGCTGTCCCATGCAGCATATTGAAAGCTGTATTAAAGGAGGGGGAAAGGAGACACGGTTATCAAGAAAAGACACATCCATATAGCTGGCTTTCAGGGCTCCATCTTTTTTTATTGTTTATAAGCTACAAAATCTTTGCTGCTCATTCAGCTTCATCCTGACCCACCTGAAGACACACAACTATGAAATGAAAGCAGAAAACTCAGGAACACGGTGTTAGTTCAAATTCTGCTTGATGATTCAAGTGTCCCGTGACTTATTGTGAGATAATGCAGCATTCTAAGTTGAATTACCTCCAATGAAGAAACATTTCTTCCTCCTGACACGCAGTTCAAACTAACCCTGTCACCATGTGCCAACTTCAATACTTTTGTATGCATGTCATTAGCAATCCACAGAGCAATGACTTCATCAGTATATGATTGATATAAGTGCTTTCAGCTGCACCTGGCCTCCCTGTATCTAAGCATTGAACATGGGGACATGCTCAGGGTTCGTTTCATCACATTAGTTTCTTTTGGTTTGTACAACACATGGGTAAGGTTTTCTGCTTTGTTCTGATTTAAACACCATTTCTCAAAAGTTGTATTTAAATAAATGAACTCTGATGCCTGCCAATGTGATTAGGGGTTACTACTGAAACACAACAGACCTAGAGGTCAGGGTGTATCCTCTCAGCCTTCCCTCTGTTTGTTTATTATATTGACTATTCTGCTTCAATTTTGTTATTTCCATGTCATAATCATATGTTGTATCCTAGCAGCGGGGCTGCATCCTTCACAAACACATAGTTGCGTGACTTTTTCATGTTTAAAAGCTCCAGCTCTCACATAGTTTAAGTGTGTCCTCATGGAGGCTGACTGATGTGTGTTGAAATGCGTTCCTGTGTCCTCTCTGTCTGTCCTAAAGGTCTCCAGGAAGATCTGCTGTGTGTCTGTCATCCCTTAAACTTAAAAGTTCTGAAACAGAGACGCAGAGGCAGACATAGCGATGCATAAACAGATTGCAGCAAAGAGGCTAGATGACAAAAAAAGACTGACAGAGGGAAAAATAAATAAATATGTAGAAAGAGGCAACTAAAGACTACAATGATATTCAATGGATGGAGAACGGGCCCACTGAACTGATTGACCTTGTGCTTGTCTTGGCCAGGGATCAGTATGCAGAACATGTTGGAAACACTCCATTTATGGCAGATAGTGAGCAGGGTTCGTTCCTTGCATTCAGTACATGTTCAAGAGGATCACAAGTTTCCAAAATCATGTAAGCTGAGCGGAAAACAAAAAAAAGCAGGGTAAATCATTTACATCTGGCTCGATTCTGCTAGACGGCCACAAGAGCTCTGCGGTGGAATACAGAGCTGAGCCTCTGCCGACTGCTGTTTCTGTCTGTTTAGCTGTCTGCATTCTCTCTGTCCTTCTGGCTATGACTACACATGAATCAATTCATTAGAGATTGATCGGTTATGTTTTTTTATTTTGTTTTTTTATTTCGATATTTGTAACCCTTCTTTGTCAAACCAACAGCAGGAGCATAGCAAGACATCCGTACACCTGATATCTGTGTTCACAGCTAAGAAGCTCCTCTTCTGAAACACCTGTTTTTCATTGCATTTCTTGGATTGTCTCTGCAGTCGGACAGTTGATGTTTTCACTTCCTAGGGGTACTTGCTGGATTCAGACCACACAACACATCCCATACTTCTGATTAAATATTTTCCATAAGAACATGCTTTCTCCTCCTGCCCAAGTGCTCTGCTATGCCAAACATGTGCTGTTCTTTTGAAATGCTGGATCATTAATGTCCATAAACACTTCAAATGCTGAAGAACGATTGCTGTGAAGCTGGCTCGTTGGAGCTGCTTCTGGTGGGGTTTTTGTTTCAAGCAGTGGGAACATTTTTCCTTTTTTTGGACTAAACAACAAAAACAAATGTTTTTAAGATTGCTAATTGAACGCAGTAGATGTATCCAACTTTGAGCATAATCCTGTAGTGAAATGCTTCTCTTATAAAATGCGTGGCCTATCCTGAGATTTATTACACGTCGTGAATCCTGGGAGAGGAGGTGAGGTGCAGAAAATGATAGAAATAATTATCTGAGAGTAAAAGCGACTAAAACCTTAACTACGGCTTGTCATCAGAACAAGGAGGAGTAAAGAAACATTGAATTGGAGGCAGAGGTCAGTTGTCCTTTGGCTCAAGAGGTGCTGAGGAGGAAGGCAGAGCAAAAATAACATGCTTAAGAAGAGCTTTATGACTGCTTAAAGTGCCAGTGAAGTGCATTTTTTTGCGCCAAAATGAAATGGCAGTTTCATTCCTTACATATCATTGTGCCTGTTCATGGCTAAAATAATTTTAATTATTGATTAATTAATTATGAAAAATTAAAAAATATTTTTTAATAATAACGGCCGTCTGAGCCTACCGGAAGTTGCAGACGATAGCGGCGGTGACGTCACAAGATGGGCCCAGTTGTGATTGTAAACATGGCGGAGACTTTGGAAAGTGATACAAGTGTGAGAGAAATGATTGATTTTGACAGTTTTTCTCGATTTAATTCCATTTCCTGCCTTTCTACAAATATATTAGGGACTATAGTGTTAACAAATCCAAGAAAAATGTGTAATGTACATAATGAGTGTGCACACTTAACATTAAGAGATTTATGGATACAGCTCTCAACACTCATATCAAACATATATTTCAATAAGCAAAAAACATTGGAAGGATTTCTTAACCTATTTTATACAACTAACATAGATGGAAATATTTGTTTACATAGATGACCAAACCAACTGAGATAACTTAGGCTACAGTTTACAATCTAATCACTCAGAGTCCTTTACCTCCCTGAGCTGACATTATCTCTCTCAGTCCAACAGGAGAGGACTCTCCCTCTTGAAACAGCTAATCTCCGTTAGCTCCGAGCTAGCACTAGATGCTAACAACAACCCTGTAACTCTCTCAGTCTCTCTTTCTCTCTCTCTCGAATCGACCAGTGGCCTTTATTTGTCATGAACAATCAACGAATCTACGAAACAATGACACCAGCCAGATTCACCTTCATCTTTTGGGAACAGAAACATCGCCACTTCGGCAGACTTGACATTACTACAGCCAGCGGCAATGCATCGCTTCCCGTGTGTTTTTCCTCCCTTTTTCTTCACTGTCGCCTCCATTGTCAGGTTTTCTCGATTGGCAATCACTTCCAGTCGACTCCGACACACTTTCCAGTAAAATACTCGCTCAAAAACTTTGATAAATTCGACTTTGAAACAGAGAAACAATACACTGTGATGAATGTAAACACTTCGGAGGCGACCATCTTGTGACGTCACGCAGTAGCTCGCAAGCCACGCCCACGAAGGCGGAGGTCAACTGCGGATTTCACGGCAGCAAATTCAAAACTCATCAAATTAGTTGCTATTCCAACATCTTTTGATATGGGTTTCAATGGACAATTTTGGTCATTACTATATGTATTAGCATAACAGATCATGCACAGGCGCACACTTCAGGGGGTCTTTAAGTAATGCCCAACAAGGCCGATTAAGAAGCAAACACGCAAGTCAATCCAGCCTTTCTGTCATTATGATGTAAAGTGCTGCAACAATTAGTGGGTTAAAACCTATGGTTAAAACATAACTGGGCCAAAACAAACTTAAATTAGTTAATTTTTAAGTTCCCAACAACTTGACAGTGCATTATCCGCTAACAACAACCTTTCTACTGTTTACATTTACTTTTCCAAGTTGGTAGCTAAGGCTGCACACATTTTGAATTGTTATCAAAAAATAATAATTAATCATTTATTCCCCCGATTAAATGATTTGGTTCCACTCCCCTGTTTAATGGGTTCAACCTTGGCTCCTGCCGCACTCTTCCAGCAAGTTTCATGACAATTTGGCAAAGTATAGTTTTTCTGCATCCGTGCTGAAAGACAGACAAACAAAAACATCTCGTGGAAAATAACCTAACCTCCGGAGGAAAACATTTGCCATTTGTTCCAGAGTTGTGAAGGGGACCAACGTTTTTGTTTCCAACAGTTTCTCACTGCAGGATAATCTGCATACACTATTATTATTATTATTATTATTATTATTATTATTATTATTGCGTCAGACCCTAACCAACAGTTTCACTTCTATTACAAATCATTTCAAGCCCTAAAAAGTGGATCCATTTGTCCTTTTGGAGCCCATCGCGGTTAGTTCTCTATTGCAAACAGATAACACTTGATAGCAGAGCCAGCAAAGCCACAGAGGCTATTTCCACCTAACAAAAGCAGAATGCCACCCAAAGACAGCCTCCCTGAGTCACGCTGATTATTCTGGTCTGTTTGAAAAGACACTGACAAGTAGGAGATGGGAGATTATGTCTAATTAGTGGCCACTGTCCCACCTGACGAGACCGCCTCGTCCCTAGGGGTCTGATTGGGTCACAGATCACTGCCGACCATGGCGGCTGCTAACCCCCAGCCAAAGAGGGACTTTGACTCTTTGCACAGTTTTATCAGCCTGCATGCCCCCCCACAAACACACACAGCAACACACTCTCACCTCCTTCTGACCCTCCGCTCATCCCTGGCTGACCTTGACCTCTGTCATTGTGTGTGTGCGACAAGAAGTGAGAAAGAGAGGTCAACAGGTCTCCAGTGAAAAGGATTTATTTATTAGCCTGTGTTTCCAAAAGGGTGTAAATCTGTGCACCAGCCAGGTGTTTGTCCGTGCACGTGGGAGTGTGTGTGAAGAGTGCACTTCTGTTTCCACTGTATGTTTGTGCCAATATGTGTTTAGTCTGTGCCTTTGCATCATGGCACTCTCTTTGTATACATATACATGGATGCACATTTGGCTGCACCTATGAGTGTGTCCTCTTTGATGTTTGTGTGTGCGAGTGTGTGACTGCTCGGGCGTGCGTGTGTGCTTTCCGGGCGGCTGTAAATCTCCAGACTGACATGTTGCTTCAGTAGGGAAACAGCAGGTTTGGGACACACTGATGGCCTTCACAGATGGCTTCAGGACCCTGCCCATGGGAGGCCTCTTACTCCACCTATTAATTTATTCATTTTCCACTGCAGAGGAGACACTGAGGCCAATGTGATTGTTTCCGAGAGCCAGAGTCCCATGAGAGCAGCTCGGGTGTTTTCTTATCCAGTCCCTTTTCCCCCTTCATTCTTTCCTTGTAGCCTCTTCTGTCCCCCTGCCCTCTTTACGTGTGTGTGTGTGTGTGTGTGTGTGTGTGTGTGTGTGTGTGTGTGTGTGTGTGTGTGTGTGTGTGTGTGTGTGTGTGTGTGTGTGTGTGTGTGTGTGTGTGTGTGTGTGTGTGTGTGTGTGTGTGTGTGTGTGTGTGTGTGTGTGTGTGTGTGTGTGTGTGTGTGTGTGTGTGTGTGTGTGTGTGTGTGTGTGTGTGTGTGTGTGTGTGTGTGTGTGTGTGTGTGTGTGTGTGTGTGTGTGTGTGTGTGTGTGTGTGTGTGGCAACAGACTGACAGGCTTTGAATGTCTTTGTCCCTGAGTCAGTATGGGACACTGATCAGTGCAAAGAAGAGGAAAGCCTTCAATTTGGCTGTCACTTTTACTACTCTCACAATTGCATACGTCTTATGTAGATGAGACAAAGCCATGAGGCATTAGACAGGAATTACATTGCTCTAACCAATAGTTATTGCATACATTTGCCCAGATTCAGTTGAATTCAGGGAAAGCTTGACACACTAATTCAGTCCTCTGTATGAACTAACAACATGTTAAATGACACACACATGTGTCAGAGCAAACCATCCCTCTGACTCGGAGAAAGCAGTGATTTAATATTCCACAATCTTCGTCAAATAGTTGAAACCATGCCTGGCGCTGGTTAAGAAATTACAATAATTCTCTTTACTTTTGAATTCATATTCATCTGTACTGAGAAAATCACTCTGCAAGCCATAACTCTCTTTTTTTAGCTAAAACGAGTACGGATGCAAATGAGAGTGTGTACTACATGTTGAAAGTTTCTCTGACTTTATTATAGGGAGAAAATGATTCCCTGGCTTGCTCTGGGCCTTTTTAAAAAGAGTGTACACGGCACACTCAAGCACATCAGCAAGCACACTCACACACAAACACACGGTAACACACACAGTAACACACACAACGAAACGCAACATCTTTAATGCATTTAACTGAGCAAGGCAGGCCAAGGCTCGGAGCCAGTACAGTACTTCTGTCCGTGTTCTGCTGTTTCCACCCTCTCTCACTCTCTTCTTCTAAATGAATGTAAATCTCTCCGTCCTCTCTTCCTGTAGACAGGTGGTCCCATGGTTCAGACCAGAAGGATGTTGGCTTACCATCTAATTCTGTTTTAATGGTACCTTGTGTGGTGGGTAGAGAGAGACATTCTGTAACTAATAGAAATGATTCGGACCCTCCAGAACATTATATAATAGTCTCTTTCTGTTGAGGCAAAGTAGTCAAATCTGATTAGTGTGTGAATGACCATGTGTGTGTCTATGTGCTCACTGGTGTGTTTGTCTGCACTAATGTTAAAGTTAAAAGATAAAAAAATATATCATTCCAATTCCTGAAACTCAAAGTAATACAATGATCTTTTGAATCTGGTTGAATGTTGTAATTGAACTGGTAACAGTTTCAGTATGTTATAGCCCTTCTACATTGTTGCCAATGTACAGTGTGTTGTCCAAAGATAATACAGTTATACACATTATCCTTAAATGTCTTGTGCTCTGATCAAAGGTTGTTTTTGTACAGACTCTCTCCACCCATCCTGAAAATGGAGTGAAGTTACTAAATCTAATAAGGAATATTAGATTAGTGGATCTGTTGTTTTTCACTTTTGAGATCAAATAAAACCTCATTGATACAACTATTTGAGATTACTGGAAGAGGTCGACATTTTACAGCCACTGGTTTTATTGATGGTATGAAATAATAATGCATTACTGAGTATGATACAGTGTGAGTGACCGTTTTGAGGTGTGTGTGTATGTGTGTTACAGCCACAACCACTATTCAACTGTGAAAAGGGTGATGCTTACCAGCGCACTGTAATAAAAACAATGTGGCCATTCTTCTACATCTTTTGTGTGTGTGTGTGTGTGTGTGTGTGTGTGTGTGTGTGTGTGTGTGTGTGTGTGTGTGTGTGTGTGTGTGTGTGTGTGTGTGTGTGTGTGTGTGTGTGTGTGTGTGTGTGTGTGTGTGTGTGTGTGTGTGTGTGTGTGTGTGTGTGTGTGTGTGTGTGTATAGTAGCGATGCTCTTTTTGCACTTCTTTTCTATACTTGTTCTACTTTTTTATCGGAACTGATGCTCGTTTGACATCAGTTCTCATTGGGATGAGACAATGTGAGCCTGTTGTTCTATTTTTCCCAAGATGGGTCTTTTGTGTGTGTTTTTACCACATGTATGTCACTGGTCCCTCACCAGGCCCTTATTAACTCCAGTGACCTTTGAGGAGGTGCTGATGGGTGCTTGTGGGACCCAGCCAACATTCTCCCTGATCTCCTTTTTCACCTTCCCTCTTTTTTGTCTCCCTCCACTTGAGTCTACTGAATTACCACATCTTGTCTTAGCTGCTCTTCGTTTTCACTAAGCTGTGTATAATCTATTGCAACAGAGCTGTTTCAACCCTGGTCCGCATGTTCCAACAGAAACTACTCCACCTGTATGGAATTTAAATGTTTAACTCAGTGTTTATCGTCTTTGATTGCTCTTAGAGAATTGGAAGTTTCAAAGTTTCCATTAAATGCAGACCTGTCGAACACGTGTCCGTAATGCCTTTCCCTTTCTGTCATTCCACAGTCTAGAGGCAAAGTGTGTACTATCTCCACAATCAGCTGGAAATAGGTCATTACTCTACTGGCGTTCACGCTTCGAGCCGTCTCCAAAAGTCTTCCCATTTCGGAAAATATGGGCGGAAGACAAAAATCATACAATGTCACAATTGATCCATCTTGTATTTTGGAGCCCTGATATGCCAACTATTTTAAAATTGCATTGACTGAGTTACAGTATGTGAGCGTCTGGAGTGATTAGGGTCTGGGTGGTTTTGATAAAGTTGGTCGGTTACATTGCAGCCTGCTGTCCGTCTGCGTCAACCCTTTACTCTTTGACATTAAAACACAGGGCTTTTATTGCCCTGGCTTTCTGTAAAACTGTGCCCAGTGTGGATCTGGAAGATTTTGGCATTGAACACAGCGTAACTGAGGTTTAACCTTTTTATTCCCTCGGAAATGAGAAATGAAGGTGCGGGGCAGGCTTATTGCACTCTCACAGTCCTTATGTACCCTCAATGTAATGTTCTAAACCTAGATGGAAACCTATTCAAGTAAATTAAAATGTTCATTCGTATTAATTGCTTATAAGAAAAAGTGTGTTTTTCTAATGTTCTAACTTTGACTGGCTGGATTTAGAAATGGCAGTTTAAAAAATAATAGTAAGAAAGCTACTGGGCACCTAAAGTATGCACAAAGTATGCACTTTCTTGTGCAAACATTCTTTCAGGAAGTCAAAGAAACATGGATGAGCACATGGTTAAATCATAATGATAAAGAAATGAGGTCAAAGGAATATTCTTTATAAAAATTTCAAATATATTTTATTCATTTACTTTTTTTTTGTAAAACAAAGATGTATTTCAGTAACATAACTACTTACAGGTTAACTGATTAGAAAATATTGTCATAGTTAAATGTTTATTGCTACGGCAACAGTGAATTCAGGTGCTATGTCTGTATGGATGATTCCTGTCTTCATACAATAGAGGTTTAACTGAAGAAAATAAAAAAAAGTACAAAACAAATAAACATTTAAAGAGTGATAGTGAAAAACAGTACCAGAGACTTATCAACCCAACATTGTTGGTTCTGTCCAGAGTCTCTTTCTCTCTCTTTCTTTACCACTTGTTTTCAGGAAGATGTCTTCTCTACTTTAACCTCATCCTCTCTCCAATTGAAAAGCAAGAATATTCAAGTTTCCCTCTTTCAGGCCACATGAGCGTTGCTGTACAAAGTCAGTGGAAGCATCCTCCAGTCCGCCAGTCTTCCTCGCTCCATCGGTCTTCTTTCCCGGCAGGGATAAAAGAAAAAAAGCCCGATTTCTAATCATCTAGTATTCATCTGAATTACCTACTTTTTACATTATTACAACACTGTTTAGCTGATCATCTATATGTCTCTGCTTTGATGTTATTCCTGGGAGCTTTGTGCCCAATTGCACAGCCCCCTTGTACTGTAGTGTATAATTGTTCTCTTCTTACACTGAAACAAACCCTGCCTTCCCACTGAACTCCCTTAGTCTATACTTATTACATTATCGAACATGTTTTCCCTCCAATAGTTGCCTCAAATCTTTCGTTTTCCATTTTTTAATGCAGTTGTCTTAATTAAGTTGCTGTTGGATATCACACAAGTGATTCTGTCTTCTATATTTGAATAGGAAAGTAGAATTGTCAAGGAATATATTTATTGAATCACAGAGGATCTAAAATGTCTGTTGTTCCTTGGGAAATAAAATTACATCACCCAAATTATTATACAATCTGTGGTTACTTTGGGGTTTTTATGATGTGATTGGAGCTGCTGCGTGTGCAGCTTTTTTCCCTCTCCAACATTAATATGTCTGAATCATCTAAGCAGATCAGGACGATCCCCTTGACAACCTGATTCAAGTTAAAGCTGAGAAAATAAAAGCTTGGCTGCCCTACGACCTCTTGTAGGACTATTTGTCAGACTGTTTTTCCAGGGATTTGGGGGTCAGGAACGCAGAATTAGATTCTATGTGGGTGAAATGTGTGATTGTAGATTGTGCTGCAAGCCGCCTCACTGGAAGACAGTGTGATAGGTGGGACACTGATGGGACTTCATGTACTTGATGGCAAATTTGAGCTCCTTGCTTTTCTTGTCCCACTTGTGAATGGACATGAGCAGCAGTTGCTGGTCCACTTTGCGACCCATGATGAGGAAGTTGGTGCTCAGGCTGTCCAGCTGGGCGCACGGGCAGTTGGCTCCATTCTTGATGTACAGGGTCAGCTTCTTCAGGTCCTTTTTCCTTAGCACGCCCTGCTTCAACACTTTCTTCTTCTTCTGTGCTGCAATCAGCTTCCGGTCGCCCTTTTCCTTCTTCACCTCCTTGATTTTCATCTTGAGGGCTAAGGGAGAAGATATAGACATATTTAAACTCTTTATTTTATCCTATAAAACAGATATTTACACCTCGACACTGTTAATGTGTCACTCTGACTTAAATGTTAATTCCTACTGTGAGCAGCTGTGACATTTCTGCCTCCTGCAGACCGGCACTGAGTCCTGTGCTGCGCCAAAGAAGCAGCTATTTTACACCTCTCCTGAGTATCATAACTTAAACTCTCCAGCAGCATATAAAAAGTGCATCCTGTGTGTGTGTCCAACTTGGGGAAAACTCATAAATGAAAAGGAAGACATGTTTTTCAAGTTACAACCTCCTTTTACGAAGCAAGTTCATGTCAAGTCTTGAGCCCTTGAGAGTAAGTCTAAGTTGCAAGTCTTCATTACGTTAAGATGATAGTTTTTTACTTGATTTTACCATGTCAAAGATTGGGACCTGCATGTTTTTGCTTTCAAGACTTAAGGTAAATCTCTAGGAAGTTAGATTTCAATGAGGCAAGACTCTCTGCAATCAAGTTCAGGTCAAGAGTAAAGAAAAGTCAAAGTCTAAAGCTCTGCAAGGTTATCATCCTTTGTTGTCCATACTCGCTTGTCTCTATCATTGTCTATGTAACACTCACTCTGTAGTCAGTTTTTCTTTCTAATGCTCATACTGAGAAATTGTGCTCACGGTCCTGTAATTATAAATCAAAAATATACAACACAGATCAACTCTGTTTTTACAATATGCAGAGTTGAAATACTGCATCCATCAGTGTATCAACTTAATGAAGTTCCAACTCCTATCTCCTGCTGTCTCATGTTTATAGACTTACCATGTGTAAGATTAAAATTGAACTGCCAAGCATGAAAGAGGAATTCTCTGGGTGAACATTTTGACAGGTGAAATTAATCATTTGCCGTGCAAAGGCACCGGGTCGGTATGAAGCATCGTTACAGTATGTACCCTACCCAAGCCTGCTGGAAGATCGCCATTTCGCTTCTTGCCTGCATAAACATCCCTCGGTACACTCTGTTACGTATACACAGTACAGGCGAAGCGATAGCATGTTCAAAAAGGAATGTGTGTGTTGAGTTGCCTTTCATCCGCATCCTAATTCACATCCAGCTCTTTCACTGAGGGCATGTGTTTGTTTGTGTGCCTCAGTGTGTGTATGTTTTTGTGAATGAATGCATTCATGTTCACATGTGTGTTCAGTAAAGATAGAAAAGATAAAATAATTGCACTCCCTGCTTCACTTTGAATGCCAACTCATAAGTATTACTTATGTATTACTGGCTCACTTTGCAACCTGGCCAGTATCCTAGTGACAAGCTGTGCCCACATATTTATACAAACATACCTTTTTTTAAAAGTGAACACATTTCCATAGAGGAAGAAGGAGTGAGACGCATACTTGCCAACCTTGAGACCTCAGAAAGGAGCATTTCAAAACCACCGTGTAGGGGGGGGGTGCTAGTGGATCATCGCCGGAGCTGTATTAGATTAACATTAACATGCTTATTGTGGTGGTAAGTGCACTGCCTTGCGGCCTGTAGCACCATCCTTGATGGAGCATATGTGTGGGCTGGACCTGTACTTTAGGAGTGAGCAGAGGGTAGAGTTGTCGATTCTTGTTCAGTTTTCTGTGACTATCTGCCTCACCCTCTCAGACTTTGAGTTGCGCGCGCTGCTAAAGAGACGCGCTACCATGGAAACCAAACAATGGTGTAGCTGTATTAAAGTCCGAGTGGAAACAGTCCTGAGTAAATCTGATTTCGTCAGAAATTAGGAGAAATGCGGGAGAAATATGACCCCGGGAGGAAACCGGGAGAGGGCAATGAAATCGGGAGTCTCCCGCGAAAATCGGGAGGGTTAAGGCAAGTATGGTGAGAAGTGTTCTGTCATTTTGAGCAGACGCAGGTTTTCCTGAAGCTAAGTTGAGCAACCTCCACTTCCAACCAGGTCTTGGTTTCATGTCCGTGCCCTGCCAGACTCACATCACTCACCCTTTTCTTTCCTTTTAACGGTTGTCATTTGTACTGGTTTGCAGGATGGTACATCATGGAATGTGGAGGGATCAGATATCAAAAGTAGACTGTAATAAAACATGGAGTATAAACTCCTCCCAAGGCGAACATTGTTCTTAAGATGAATAGGCAACAACATTCATAAGGCATGAGATCAAGTTGCAATCTGCTATCGCCCTATAGAATAACATTGTGGAGTCATTATTGCCTTGATCTCCAGATCCATACGTCATGGCTATCTTGACTTCTCTACTCATCCTCATGCACTCACATACATTACTAGCCAATAAAATGTCTGTCTTTGGCTCGCTATCTGCTTTCACAACTATTTCATTTTAATCAACAGAAAGAATCTTATCCATGAAAAACACCCTCATGATGGAAGATTGAGATATCTAATCCAGAAATCAATCAGGAAAAAATAAATCTGTGATTCGGTAGTCATGATAAATGAGGCGGATGAGCCTACAGTTTGTTTTGGCTGCAGTAATGAGCACACACATAAATGTAGTGGTTGGATGTGATTTTTTAGGCTTTGATTAATTTATAATTCGAGTTGTGTCTATTAAGGTCATTTCATAGGTGTGGGTGAAACCTGAACTTTGTTTCTAAATACCAGTCTGGCCCAGTTTAATTTTCAATTACTCTACTCTCACTAATCTGTTGGGAAACATAAGCCATCTTCTTCATGTTCTTCAGTCTCCCAAGGTTATGAGTTTTTTCATCACCATTTCCAGTCCATCGCTCAGAATCTTATGACCAGAGAAATAGAAAGCAGTATATCATTAACTCTAAAGGCTGGGGAAGTAATCCATGCAGGCAGAAATTCAGCCGCTGTGGAGTACAATGAGCAAAAATCCTCCATGAGCAAAAATAATGGAATAATTATGTTCTGGCTTTGTGTGCTGGTCATTACTGTGGAGGAATTGGAATGCGAGAAAGTAGAAAGATAAAAGGACGTTGAATGGACATCAGGGACTGGAATCTGTTATATTAATGTATCAACTCATGTGAAGAAGAGGGGTTATGATAGCAGAGGGAATAGTTCAAAAATGAATGGGTGTTCTGCACTCATTTTGACGGTTTTCTACAAACGCCTGCAAACATATGGTGTATGTGGTTTATCAGGAGAGATTGAAACCCAATTGTTCTTTTTTAGGATATATTTATTTCATTTTGATACACAGAACAATACGGCTTTGTAATGACATGATGATTGTGTCCTCTATTAGGGTACCTTTTAAGTGTTGATTGTATCAGTGTCATTTAATTATTTTTAAACGAAGGCTCTTCAAAGGTTTATTTTAGTACTGAAGAACTGTTTTTTACCTTTTTAATATTGATAAATAGTTGTATGTGTTATTATTAGAATACTGGTGTTTAAGTAGATGTGTAATTTACTTAAATTAAAAGCCAAAATCAACCTGTAGCTTACGTTCGGTACTTAAAGGAGAGAAAGTTGCAGTATCATTTACAATATACTGTACGCTCATTTTCAGCATTCAGCCAGTATTTGCTGATGTTTTTTTAACTACCCTATTCCTGTATTCTCTACTGTATGTGAGCACACAAGCAGCTCTCAGTCTTTAGTTGATGGTACTTACCAAAGTCACTGGCGCAGTAATGCTCCATGATGTTGTCTGCTTTCATCTCATTGTCACACGGCGGGCACACCTTTGACACTGAGGGGGACAGAGAAATATTATGTTTCATTAGCAACTACACACATCTCATATAGTCATTTTAAGGCTAGATTAGCTAATATCTAAGGGCTGAGTTGAGTTCTGTGCAAGTGAAACGAAAGCCGTGTCGGTATGAAATCGTTAAGCCCTGAGCACGTTTGAGGCACTTCCTTGCAGCCACCCTGCTCATGTCAGAGGCTATTTGCTGCAGAGCGAATACACAGTCCAGCAAGCTGACTGATGTTTGCTCTGCAATTACACTGCACAAAATGTTTTTATTCTGGCCCTTGTATATGTTGGTGGTGCAGGCGTGGGCTTGGCTGTGCAGAAAGGTAAACGCTGCTGCTAATGCTGCTGCAGCCACTGAACACGGTGAAAATTGATTCAGTATATAGAGCCAGCTCCTAGGCCACACAGCAACCACACATTGTGAAACAGCAAGAGGAAACCAAAGCAACAACTTCAGTTTATTTTTATCTCGAAATGCATGGTCATGGCTGCTTTGCTCTAAAGCGTGTTTAGCTTCTCTAACTTTGATTTAGAACTTGATTGTTGTTATTGTGCACTCATGCAACTTATGAGTCTTTTTGTTTGTTTACAGCAAAATCCTCTTTGTTTCTACAGCAGAAAATAGACAGAATATGCTTTAAAATATGATAAATAATGCTGACATGTTGACCTAATCATATATTCTCACCAATGCCACGCATGAACTTGCTTCCAAGCCAGTGGCATAAGAAGGTTGTGATTGGCCCCGGTGCAAATATTGTTATATAAAAAAGAAATATCTTCTTTTTTTCTTTTTTTTGCATGAGCCCCTGGCCGGCTCTGGGCCCCGGTGGTCTATAGTTACGCCACTGTTCAATTTCTTTAATCTCAGACACACAAAACTCACATAAAATGCCTCTAACTGCCTTGCAATTTTCTCCAAAGGATTTTCAATAGAAACTATTATTATGACAATTACTACATAACCTCCATGTAATCCTTGTAGGGCTGGTTGTTGCTATACACAGCTAATATCAGTCAACTTATCCACAAAACAGAGCCTTGAGCCAATCGAGAGAACACGCTATAATATTAGAAATGGCCAGGGAAAGAAGGATGTGGAGTAGAAAACTTCCCCTCACCACATGCATTCACCTACAGGGCAGACAATTATCATAAGCAGGCTTTTTTTGGAAAGTCTGTTTATAGGGGAGTTACGTTTTTCTATTGCTCACTCACCGCAATATCCAAAATATGTTGAGATTTCTCCCCCCTTCCTGTTTTTTCCTGTGTGTCTCACACTTACAAACACACACAGGGTAATCCTAGCACAGTCCAGCAGCGACCCCTGGGTTAAAAGTCAGGGTTCAAAGGTTATCACCCCTGCCCAAACCCCAGCGTCTGGGCAGATAATGAGAGGGGTCATAGTTGAGCATGCTTCACTGCTCAGGGTCGTGGGGAGGTGAACCCCCTAACCACCACTGAGTGTATGGATGTGTGTAAGCGCTCGTATGGAGGGAGTTGAACCGTGTTCTTGTAGAGTATCTGCCAGTTTTTCCTTCTCTGAGGTTTCCCATGCATTCACAGGCGGGACCTACCTACACGGTCAGACCTCTTAATTGTCTGGTGCTGACATGAAGACTGGGACAAGAGCACGGAAACACACGCACACTCGTGTTTTGATAGATGCCAAAACTCTAGATGTGTCTGTTTTGAATGATTCCCTTGAAGCTGTTACTTCTTATTCAGACTCCATGGTAATTCATTCTGGTTTCACAGGGGTGGTATGTTGGCAGGAGTCCCAGCCGCGTGGATGCCAGAGCATGTGTCAGGAGAAAGCAGACCTTCCATGAAACTTAGTTGAGCTTGGACAGAAAACCACCATGGATGCCGCTGAGAAATCAATTAAGCGACGACTGCCCTCATCACGTTCTGCTCTTCGTCGGGGGAACCACCGTCATGTTCTAATGGGAATCACTGCTGCGTGGATTTCTTTTCCTGGACTAATTTCTACTCAGCAAATATTTTGACATTAGGTCATTCGTGTATTTTGCCATCATCTCAAAGTAGTTTAGGAATGTTTGCGCCATGTGATTGAGAATCCGAGAAGTATGCTCTTGCCTTGGTTGACTTTGGATGTGACTATGTCTGTGTGCTGCTTTTCGTCATGCTGCGTGCTGGGTTATAGACTTCATCGCCCAAGCTTAAATATTTCCATTCCCAGTGACGAGTGTTATAATATTGTCTATCAGAGCTGATGTTCTAGAAGAGGTTGGGAGTAGATGATTTTGGGTCGGAGGAAAGGATGATGGGGAGCAGTGCGAGTAGGGAGGTGGTCTGTTGGAAAGCCTGCTGGTAATCTTCAAACAGCAAGCCAGAGTAGCAATGACGTACGGCAAGAGGCCAGTAATTTAAGTGCAAAACTTCACTTTCTCCATTTCAGTCTCCATCCACTGCTGTGTCTGTTTATGTTCTCCTCTCTTGCACATTGAATTGTATTCCACCTTAATATTTAAAAATATAACTTTTTCTTAATGTGAAAAGTCATATATCAAATAATGACATACTTTTGGAATAGAAGGCCCCATAAACAGTGAACCGCTTTGACCTCCAAAAACAACACAAAACCATGATAATATAATAATGCTAATTTTCTTATACATTTCCTATACACATTTCCTATACATATCTATTTTCAGTGACCTACAACGCAGCTTGGTGTGGACAAAAGGCCAACACACTGTTGAAAAGCTATGTCTGCAGAATTCAGGTGTGGACACAGTTTAAAGAGTAAAAACATCTTGACACACCATTTGTCATAACATAACATTTAAGAATCCTTCTCATTCATCTCAAAGAGTCTCTTTGAAATACCAACACTGTAAATCACATTTTATGTTTGCAATATTTCCTATAGCATAAAATAAATTGTATAGCCTGTATGTTAGTTACAGTAAGCTTCCTCTCAATTTGACTCTTTCTCTCCAACATACACACACATATCTTCCCACCATACATGATCAGATCTAACAATATTGTCATCCGATCCCCTGCCGTGTATTCTGCCTCATCCCCTGCAGCCAGAGCATCACAGCCACTTTTATGGGAATAACGTTCCATTTAAAGTATGTGCGGGTCACTATCTCATGCCTCATTTGGGCCCTTTAAGTTACGAGCAGCAACACTTATGACATAAAAAGGTACTGTGCCGGAGATGAAATGCAGCGTGTGATTTATGTCGGAGGTCCTAACATCTGTTTAAATGCGGCATGCAGACGGACAGAGGAGGACTTAAATATGGCCCGCAGGCAGCCCCCGGGGCCTCTAAAACACAGCATGCTCCTTGCATCTGTAGGAATCCTATACAGAGGAGAAAATACATTCTCAAAAGGCCGAGGCAGTCTTCCATGCACAGAGCATTGGATCACATTTTCCTTTTCATATAGCAGCCAGGGCCACATGAGTAGCACCCATTGTGCTGCTGGGGACCTGACAGTGCTGCCTGTCTCCTTTAGCACGGTTGTAACTTACACTAGCCGCATCAATGAGTACGGCGAGGACAGACAATATCTTTCACACCATGCAATTTCAACGACTTTCACTGGACAACGTGCATATTGTCTTGAAGAGCAATTTCTGTGGAAACGTGCAATTTGAGTTATGGAGTTTACCCTATGCACTTAAACCCGGTGCAGAATTCTCCCTTCGCCTATCACACCTGTTGATTTGCCGATGCTGTCAGAGGCTAAAGGCAGCATCATTAAATAAGGTGGAGTTGATGGGTGGTAATAACTGTCCTCTGCCCGACAGACTGAGATCAGTTGGCCTTTTTTCTCCCTGGATGTCTGTGCCCTCCTGTCAGCAGTCTGCCTGTCTTTGCTGCTATAATACCTACAGGCTTGTGTTTCACATACTCACACCCCATGGGCCCCTGTTACACAAACACATGCCAAAAATCATCCGCAGATACAACCTGAGCTCAGGTGGTGGTGGTGTTCCTCTCAGTTTTGGCTAAGACAGAAAGGTGGAAAGTGAATCTGACTATGTACTGTTAGTTTCCACAGGAGCCCTCGAACCGTGCTATATCATGTAATTGCAGAATAGCTCCGATAACATCAGGGCCTCCTGGAGAGGCAGAGCAGCATAAGAACACTTAACTCCTGTGTATGATCCAACTCCCAAAGATTCAATCGGATTAACACAAGAGTCCTCATGTGATCCTGTGTAAGGGGAATCAGCATGTCCATTAAGCATTTCCAGAAAACTCACTTTTAGAAACAATTCTTAGCTGTAATTCCTTTTTTATTATTGCTGGCTCTCTCTGTGTGTGTGTGTGTCTGTGTGTGTGTGGTGTGTGTGTGTGTGTGTGTGTGTGTGTGTGTGTGTGTGTGTGTGTGTGTGTGTGTGTGTGTGTGTGTGTGTGTGTGTGTGTGTGTGTTGTGTGTGTGTGTGTGTGTGTGTGTGTGTGTGTGTGTGTGTGGTGTGTGTGTGTGTGCGTGTGCGCGTGCACGTGTGCGTGTGCAGTTTGTCCTCGGGATGGCCTCATCGGCACATCTGAGAATCTCTGTTTCTTAAAAAAAAATGTCAGTGAGCCTTTGGGCTAGAAGAGATATGGTTTCACTCTCAGTTTCAAACACACACTCACAACCACACTATCAAATGTAATTGTTAAACTACACTAATATTATCTTTTTGTATCTATTCTTTAAACATTTAATTCACCATCTTTTTTCTATATGCATAAAAATGCTTGACAGCAAAGAGCCCTTTCCATATTTGCAGTGATCTCGCACCATCTCTGTGTAATCTATACGCAAATCTATAATGATCATTATCTGATTGGATAGGATCGACAAACAGTTGTCTGTTTCAGGAGGTGACAGATGAAGTTTAAGCCGCCTCCTTCTCAGGGAGCATGTAAGAGAATGAGTTATGGCTCTGCAAAGCCAAAGTGTCACATAGTTGATACTTCTCCTACAAAAACAGAACAGCCATGTTCCCTAATGGAGTAAATCAGCCCTGCATGAATTCATGAGGGTCCAGATAAAACTTTTTATCAGAGTAGATAATTAGATATCGGCTTTCTGCAAACATACATGATAAAAAGCAAAGATAAGTTACCGAACGTATGATTTACTAGACCAAAATTATGTTTTGGCATTATTTGCTTTCATTTGTATCGCTTCAGAAAATCACTATAATGCATCAAGTTAAGGAAACTACTTTTACGATACAAAAATACAGGAAGATGTCAATCAAAGTAGATATAAAAGGTTATAAATGGTTAAAGGCAAGAAGTGAAATAATGAGAATAATAAACCGTTTTCCTTTGAGTCCTTATTGAAAGCAGAGAGGTAGACACTTTTGAGCTACAGGAAGCAGCTTTTCTCCTATTCTACACTCTGTCTGCCTCTCCTTACTCTCCCCGCTTCCCTCTCCTTTCACTCCTCTCCATTCTCCCTCTCAGGGACAATCAGACTTAAGCCATTTCCATTCTCTGCCTGCCTCTCTTGTCCTGTCATGTCCACTAATTAGTGGGAGCTCAGTAATTGGCCTTCTAGCTAATTGGCCTGCTGGCTGCCAGACCCAACAAAGGCCTAGCAGGCTGGGACACAGTGGGGACTGTCCCACTCCACTGTCTAAAGACTCTCATCAACTCCCTCTCTGCCTCTCAGCTCCGACTGCTTTTGTGAATAGGCTGCTTGAGTAGTGGTGGTTCATACACACACACACACACACACAACACACACACACACACACACACACACAACACACACACACACACACACACACACACACACACACACACACACACACACACACACACACACACACGCACACATCCTCTTTCTCTCTATTTTCGTTCCCAGCTCACTATTGGCACATATGCAGGTTTTTTCTTGTTTCCTGTGAAATCTTTTATATTTTTCAATTTTTTTGTGAATCAAATCTTAGTATACTGTAGTAATGTCTCTTCTTATTTTTGTCTCATCTTGGGTTATTTTGTCTCATTTATTGACGCTCCGCAGACCAGCTTGTGAGTTGCATGCCTGACAGCTTTGACATAAGACATTCTCCATTCAATCAGTGGTTAGATTGATTGATTGGCTGTCGTTGGATGTCTGCTGATAAAGGTGTGTGTCTGTATGCATGTGAGTGTGTGTCACCTTTTCAGCTAAAGTGTGTTTAACATCACAGTCCATTCATCTTAACTTGGTGATCGATCTGGCTGTCGGAGTCTCTGTCTCGTGTCTCTCTCTCTCGGCCTGTCTGTGTCCGGCCTGAGGCGTATGCAGATGACAGAAGCCGGCCTCCACCGTCCACTTGCTCAGAACATTCCCCTGTAGCCTTTCGCTGCTCCTGTCTCCTCCCAGACTCTGCATAGTCTCTCACTGAAACTTTCATCTGTCATCCTTGTAGCGCAGTCAGCCTCCCAGCCGTTTTCGGGCTCTCGCTATTTCTGACTCTGCAGGCTCCTAAACACTCATCTGTCTTAGAAATGTTGTCTGTCGGAATTCTGGAAGTTACAATGCAGAGACTAACTGCAAGTCATGTTACAGCAGTAATTGAATACAATTATTACATGTTTAACCCTTTTAAATCAATTGTTAATGTGTGTATTTATATTGCTTTCTTCAATCCACATATCATACCTGATAAAAATCACAAGCTAACATTTTACCTGCTGTTAAAGCATTCATTTCACTTTCTGAAACTATTGAGGACTGTTGTGTGTGTAGATAATTCTTTGTGTGAGCATGCTTGAATGAGTGTGTGTGCGTTAGAGTTGGTGTATGTGTACATAGCTGCCCTACCTGGTGGCTGGGTGGCCTGGTTCCCAGTGAACTGCATGGGGATGCAGAGGTCGTTATCAATGGGGAACTTATCACAGGTCAGCATCTCCGGCCAGGGGAAGCCATAGGTCTCCATCACCGGAGCACAGCTGTCCCTCACGGCCTCACACAGCGAGCGGCAGGGATAGATGGGTCTGTCCAGGCACACGGGTGCAAACAGCGAGCACAGGAACACCTGGGTATCAGCATGGCACCGTTTGGCCAGGAGGGGCACCCAGCTGCCCGCCTGCTGCTTGACTTCTGGCATGGTCTCGTGGTCCAGGAGGTTGGGCAGCCTCATCTTCTTGTAGCCCACGTTGTGGCACAGGCGCAGGTCAGCTGGTATGTCCACACACTGGGGCTGCTTGGTGTAGAAGCGGCCATTGTGGAAGTTGTCCGACTGCCAGCTGTAATAGTCATACTCGTCTGCGGCTGAGACGGTGAGGAGCAGGAGGAGGAGGGAGAAGAGTGACAGGCCCAGTGCCAAGCTGGAGAAGCCCTGGGTTAATGCCCACCTGGGGCTCTTTTGTCCATGTGCCATCTCTCTCTCAGCCCAAACCAACAATTGAAGAAGGTTGTATCCAAAGTCTCCAAAACGAAGATAAAATGCAGAGCAGAGAGGAACAAGTGGGGCAGGCGTACAAGCTGTAATCCCTTTTTTTTGTCCTTAGTATGATCGCCGTGGATTGAAAACAAAGTGTTTAATTCCCTTCTTCCCTGGAGAGTCAGCCCTCTAAGCCTCCCTGGACACCTCCCTGTGTGTGTGTATGTGAGCCTCAGGTAGTGCAGTGGGGAGGCAGCAGTCAAGGAAGGGTGAGCACTCAAGTATGACTGCTGGTTTTCTAACTTTCCCTGTTCACAATTTCTCCCTCTCTCCTTTCCTCTCCCTCTCTTGGAACTGTCTCAGCCCTGCTCTGCTCTGCTCTCTGTCTATCAGTCTGTAGCTGTAATGAGGACTACCTTAGGTTTTAAGAGGCAGTGGTAGCTGCTCTCTGCGGCTGCCTGCCCCCTAGCAAGCTCCCAGACCACTCACCTTCCCACTGGCCTCCCCTGCACTCAGTCACAACAGCCTCATCCAATCACAGCCTTGGGGGAGGCTCTCCCCATAACACTCCTCCTACCCCTTGTTCTCAACAAAACCCCTCCTCTACAACAAGTTAACAGAGAGAGAGAGAGAGAGAGAGAATTTTAGTTGATTTATCTCTCTAATATGCACAAGATTCTTTGGTCCAAAACACACCCACCAACACTCATAGCAAACATTGTCAGCCTCTTACTCATTCTGTTTTTATTTATGAACGTTCGAGCTGTCTTACATTTACTCATCAGAGGTTCATTGAGCTGCACAATGCCCCACATAACAATTGATGTCTGCTTGCCATTCAAGCCTGCTCACTTAATTATTGCACAAAACAGCCTGGCGTAATGGTCTTCTGCTGGCATTAACGTGAAGAAACATACGTTCACACACACACAGTCACGCTCCAGTACAGATATAAGTGCAAGGAATCCAGGGGAAGAGTGGGAATAAAGTGGGTAGGAAAGTGTTCCATGGAGGTTACTTGGTGTGGGTTGTGTAGCTACAGGTGGCTAGGTGGGTTACCCGCACTATGGTAGTTATGCTAATGTGTATGTTAGCTGTGAATAGAGGCACGCTGTCTCTCTGTCTCTTTCTATCAGTGCCACTTACACTGTGAGGGCCTTGGCCTTGGCAGCAAATTCACATTCAGATTCAAAGAGCAGGATGTGGGATCGCTGCCTCACATGGAGGGTGTTCTTGAATCTTGCATTTGATCTGGTCGCGCTTTAATGCTTTTGCTCATGTGAATGGTCTGTAAATGCAGGTTCATACAAATGATAGAAAAGTGTTTTGATTTTATCATGATTTAGAAAGATTGTTAGGAGACAATCTGAATCATACAGCGGCTGGATACTGCTGACACTTGATATGAAGTAATTCATTCTTCAGATTTCTTGATTATTATTATCTGTATGTGGCAGTACAAACAAGGAGACCAGAAACGCGTGTGAGAGTCAGAGAGTGTGTTTTGCAAACAGTCAGAGGTGTACTTGGATGAGAGTCAGGGACAGTATTGTTCTTCGCCCGGAGCTTAGAAGATACAATTCCAGAAACAGCAGTCAGTCTATAAAATCTAATTCAATAAGATGAAATCAAATAGATAAGAATGTGGTTCAATATCAGAAACATCAATAACACCCTCCACATTATCCAAGCACCCACATAGTTTATCTTGACCATGCCTTATTTCTAAATCAAGGGGATTGTGAATAAGGTTACTGCAAAAAAAAAGTTTCCATGAGAATGGAGTTGAACATGTTTCAACCTTATCTTCCCGAGCTACAGCTCCGATCCCTGTTGACTCATTGGGGTATTGCAGACACCGTCGAGTGATTTTTCTGGGAATCGAAAAGCTGCCAGTAGAAAAAACAAGCTCAGTCTTCTCTTGGAGCAGCTCTCATAACCTGCAATGTGGACAGATGAAATGGCAGTGAGCTGAAGTCACCCCTAAAATAGCGTCACCATTACTAAAAGCATCGTTGATGGCTTATAAGGAACTGTTTTGGTTTGATAAGTTTATAGCCAAAGCTAACGGACTACATTTCTTCTCTTCCAATCACTCTGCTCCTGCTCTCATCTGTTATGTTATTCATGGGTAGAAATCACCAAGCTCACCTTTGCACCACAGCTAATCAATAGAACTAACAGCTAATAATCTGTGGACCTTACTCTTTCCGGAAGGTGTGGTGAGATTGTCTTGTGCACACCTCACTATCTCAGTGATTTATTTTGTATCCACATTGGTTCAGTGGTGACCTAATTTAGCACTGCTAGCGTTTCCTCTTGACACATGCACAGTGTACTGCCTTCAAGTTGCTAACAAAAGTGTCTCTCATGGTAATCAATCAACAATGGTTGTCAATCAACAATGGTTGTCCCCCCTTGTTCTCCTTCCCCTTACTGGCCCCTGTGGCCACCGGCCAATCAATTCCACTCTCCAGTTGCCAGCCCTCTGATTGGTCGAGGGCTATAAGATTAGGTCCAGCCTGTATTGTTGGGCCTAAAGGTTTAGCATGGTTTGAAAAGAGTGTCTCAGCAATTGAGTGTGTGTGTGTGTGTGTGTGTGTGTGTGTGTGTGTGTGTGTGTGTGTGTGTGTGTGTGTGTGTGTGTGTGTGGTGTGTGTGTGTGTGTGTGTGTGTGTGTGTGTGTGTGTGTGTGTGTGTGTGTGTGTTGTGTGTGTGTGTGTGTGTGTGTGTGTGTGTGTGTGTGTGTTGTGTTGTGTGTGTGTGTGTGTGTGTGTGTGTGTGTGTGTGTGTGTGTGTGTGTGTGTGTGTGTGTGTGTGTGTGTGTGTGTGTGTGTGTGTGTGTGTGTGTGTGTCAGGGAGATTCTAAAGAGGAAAGGCTGGAGGGTGTGGGTGAGGTGGCCAGACGCCCAAATATGCCCTCCAAGCAGAGTTTGAATTCCAAACCACACAAGAAGGTGGAGTGGAGGATGTGAATGTCCGCATGTTGCTGGTCTTTCTGTGACAGAACTAGTTCACAAACTGCAGAAAGTACAGGAAATGTCTTCTTTTTAACTTATATAATTCTAAATGTTTTACTTACTGCTCAGAAATCTATTATTTGTACTCAAGTCAGAGTAAATAAAACTTAACAGTCACTGAATTGTTGCTTGGATCCATTGTATAGTACAAATACTTTTTAAAGAAATCCAATGTATTCAAAGATTAGCATGGAGTACACACATTTAAAACCCAAAGTAGAGGCATCTATGCAAATAAATGTATCTCCATTGTCATCCAAGAAAATGTATACATTGTGAAGGAGGCTTTGTCTGTCCAGCAACAGGTTTTATCTATGAGTTAACCCCCCACCCCCTCACCACACACAGACTTCCCACACTTGCGATGCAACAATAGGGATTACCTTGCGAACTGTCAAAACATGTGTGAAACACAGAGACCAGTGTCTCCCATACATACCTTATGTTTCTCTCACTCATTATTTGTCTTTTTCTCACAAAAACACACACATTGGTCCAACACTTATTGTTGCAAAACCAACAGTTTTATTCAAGGCAAAGAGTAATTACTTTGTTTTACCATCTTCAGTTACACATGAAGATTTATATTGTCATGGTGAAGATTCTTAATTCAGTTAGAAACACCTAGAGTCAATCCAACAGTGACCCAAGCAAAAACTATTAGTTACATTTAACAATTCTAGTTCTCAAACTCAGCTGTATAATCTACAAAATCTGAAATGTAGTATCAATCCATGAGCGATTACGGCTTGTTGGGTAATCTTCTCCCCTTATCCTGATTGTTTGAAAACAATGTTAGCAGGGTCAGTCAGTCCCCATCCTTCGGTGGATAAAAAGCATGCAAGTGCAGACACACAAACAAACACAATTGATCAGCAGGGAGCTTTAGTTCTCAGAGAATGTCACAGACTTGCATAAAAACTGGCTGCGTGTGTGCCACCAGGAAATATCAGGCTTATATGGTATGACTGACTTCTGCCTTAGGTCAGCTTGTTCACAGAGCCTTATGTCAGGAATGACTTCGTCAGTTGGGACTATTGCACGTAGTTGTTGAAATGTGATGAAATAATGTTGGAAGACTTTAGCACCACACAGTCACATAGTGTGAAACCCGTAGATGCCTGTCACAGCGGTCAGTGGTGAAGAGATATGCTGACAAGTGTTTGCTCTCTCCTGTCTTTGACCTTCTTGTCTACAAATTAACTTTCACCTCAAGTATTTATTTTTTGCCTGATACTTTGTTTCCGTGTGGCTCTTTCCATCCTCACTTCTGCTTCTCTTGTTCCAGCTTAGGATGCTTTTCCCTTGGACGTCAGGGCTAACACACAGAAGGTACATTCAGGCAAACAATCAGACAATGTGACAATTTCTCCTCCCTCTGACTCACACACACACACACACACACACACACACGCACACACGCACGCACACACACACACACACACACACACACACACACACACACACACACACACACACGCACACACGCACGCACACACACACACACACACACACACACACACACACACACACACACACACACACACACACACACACACACACACACACACACACACACACACACACACACACACACACACACACGCACACACCCCTCCACTGTCAACTTAAACCTTTGCAACTGGCTTCAGCTTCCCCCAATCAGACTCTTTGTAAAGACGCTTTGACCAGATCACTGTCATGGAGCCCAATGTAAAGAGACAGGGAACATAAAGGAATACCCAAACTTTTTAACATATACTTGTGTGTGTTTTATGTGTGTGGTTTTCAGTAAAAACATTTGAGTGATGGGGGACCCTCTCTAAATCACACATACAAACACAAGCAGCAGCATATTGTGCCAGAAATGATGGCCCTTGTCAGCATTTTGGGTAAAACTTGCTACCACGGTGTGAGAATTCACACAATTGGTACATTTGTGTAAGCGTGAGCCAGTTGCACATCCAGTTCAATATACCAGCATGGAACATTTTTGTTTCAAACTGAGTTTTTTTTAGTGTCGGTTGCAGCTTCGTCAGACAGCTTATTTAAAGCAGCACACACGTCCAGTGTTTGATCTTGGATCTCAATTTCGTCCACACATTTCGTCCACGTGTGTGGACAGATGCACGTACTTTAGTGCGTAGTAAGCTAGTTTGGCAGGAAATGAAATGCGAGAGGAGAACAAGAGAGAAGGTGAAAAAGGTTAAACGAACAATCCAAATCCCCTGAAGAAAATAATTTTTCACGTTAAATCCACTTTACTTGTCACAAAATGGAAACTCTTATTGAATGATTTCACTAACTTAATTACAAACTGGACCAAGTCGATAGTAACCTTTCCCACTTGATGTTTCTACTATTTGACTGTGTATTTTTTAAGAAAATTGGATAGGATCAGTTTAAAGTGTGGGATTTAATTTCGTTTTGAAGATTCAACACAGGCTCAGTTAGTGCCAGGCAGAGAAACCGGGCTGTACTGTAATAGAGTTTATTTGGATCGAGTGAACCTAAAGTAATGCTTAGAGAACCACAGGTTAGGCTGAGGCCCTGCATTTCCAGCTACATTCAGATAATTGGATATGAAGAATAAATAAATGTGGCGCTTTTGAAACGCCAATTTATTTAAATAAAGGATGTCGACTGTTTTGAAGCTCTCCAGGTGCCTCTTTGACCTCATCCGCTTGACTCACAATCTGTGTGTGAGCTACTGTAAAGCTACGTGTTTTAGCACAGCTCTTAGTCTTTGGTGTTGTTCCAAGTGTGGCTGTTTGTAATATGAACCCAAGTGTGAGTGAGTTTATGCCGTTACTGCAAGATCTCCTGTGATTTATGAGCCGTGGACTTGGTTGTTTAACACTCTCCCGTCACTTGATCTGTTTTCTGTTTGTGTGTACAGTGGGGCAAAAAAGTATTTAGTCAGCCACCAATTGTGCAAGTTCTCCCACTTAAAAAGATGAGAGAGGCCTGTAATTTTCATCCTAGGTACACTTCAACTATGAGAGACAAAATGAAAATCACATTGTCTGATTTTTAAAGAATTTATTTGCAAATTATGGTGGAAAATAAGTATTTGGTCACTAACAAAAGTTCATCTCAATACTTTGTTATATACCCTTTGTTGGCAATGACAGAGGTCAAACGTTTTCTGTAAGTCTTCACAAGGTTTTCACACACTGTTGCTGGTATTTTGGCCCATTCCTCCATGCAGATCTCCTCTAGAGCAGTGATGTTTTGGGGCTGTCGCTGGGAAACACGGACTTTCAACTCCCTCCAAAGATTTTCTATGGGGTTGAGATCTGGAGACTGGCTAGGCCACTCCAGGACCTTGAAATTCTTCTTACGAAGCCACTCCTTCGTTGCCCGGGCGGTGTGTTTGGGATCATTGTCATGCTGAAAGACCCAGCCACGTTTCATCTTCAATGCCCTTGCTGATGGAAGGAGGTTGTCACTCAAAATCTCAGGATACATGGCCCCATTCATTCTTTCCTTTACACGGATCAGTCGTCCTGGTCCCTTTGCAGAAAAACAGCCCCAAAGCATGATGTTTCCACCCCCATGTTTCACAGTAGGTATGGTGTTCTTTGGATGCAACTCAGCATTCTTTCTCCTCCAAACAGTTGAGTTTTTACCAAAAAGTTCTATTTTGGTTTCATCTGACCATATGACATTCTCCCAATCCTCTTCTGGATCATCTAAATGCTCTCTAGCAAACTTCAGACGGGCCTGGACATGTACTGGCTTAAGCAGGGGGACACGTCTGGCACTGCAGGATTTGAGTCCCTGGCGGCGTAGTGTGTTACTGATGGTAGCCTTTGTTACTTTGGTCCCAGCTCTCTGCAGGTCATTGACTAGGTCCCCCCGTGTGGTTCTGGGATTTTTGCTCACCGTTCTTGTGATCATTTTGACCCCACGGGGTGAGATCTTGCGTGGAGCCCCAGATCGAGGGAGATTATCAGTGGTCTTGTATGTCTTCCATTTTCTAATAATTGCTCCCACAGTTGATTTCTTCACACCAAGCTGCTTACCTATTGCAGATTCAGTCTTCCCAGCCTGGTGCAGGTCTACAATTTTGTTTCTGGTGTCCTTTGACAGCTCTTTGGTTTTGGCCATAGTGGAGTTTGGAGTGTGACTGTTTGAGGTTGTGGACAGGTGTCTTTTATACTGATAACGAGTTCAAACAGGTGCCATTAATACAGTTAACAAGTGGAGGACAGAGGAGGCTCTTAAAGAAGACGTTACAGGTCTGTGAGAGCCAGAAATCTTGTTTGTTTGTAGGTGACCAAATACTTATTTTACCGAGGAATTTACCAATGAATTCATTAAAAATCCTACAATGTGATTTCCTGGATTCTTTCCCCCCATTCGGTCTCTCATAGTTGAAGTGTACCTAGGATGAAAATTACAGGCCTAGTGGGAGAACTTGCACAATTGGTGGCTGACTTTTTTGCCCCACTGAACTGTATGTGTGCGTTATCAATCCATCTGCTTGTCTTTCGGCATAAAATCCGAATGTTTCCTCTTCACACTATCTCTTCATCGTGTGTGTGTGTGTGTGTGTGTGTGTGTGTGTGTGTGTGTGTGTGTGTGTGTGTGTGTGTGTGTGTGTGTGTGTGTGTGTGTGTGTGTGTGTGTGTGTGTGTGTGTGTGTGTGTGTGTGTGTGTGTGTGTGTGTGTGTGTGTGTGTGTGTGTGTGTGTGTGTGTGTGTGTGTGTGTGTGTGTGTGTGTGTGTGTGTGTGTGTGTGTGTTGGCCAGGGTCATCAGTTGAGGATCAGACATCACCTCTGTTAAGAAATAGAGGGATAGGAGTTTAAACAAACGGTGAGGGATTTCTTCCATATCTCAGTGAAAGATCGCGTGATAACATTTTTGGCTGATGGGGGAAAAGGTCTTGGCATTAATGTCAGCCTTCAGCAGTCATTATTTTTAAAACATTGGGGAAGGTCTCCCTCTGGCCTTCTGAAAGCCAAACATATATCACTGTTTAAAATAAATGTTTAGTATTTTAGATTTGCTGATTGTCCTGAGATGTATAGTCATATCTGTGGTCCTATAGCCTGCTCTTCCATGGCAACAATCTTAATCTGCATCTGATATAAAACAGCTAATGGTTTGAAATGAGTTTCATGTGATATAACAAACGTTTAGCATGACTCAACCAAGTATTCATTGCATGGATTCCTGTTACATCACCCTTGGAAATGATCTGATACATTGACCATGCCAGTGGCATTGTGAAATTGCATATTTCCATATCTCCTGAGTTGTTTTACGAGTAGTTTGTCATTTAAACTGGTATCTGAGAGCAGCCCTCACAAGGTTATTTTCAAAAACCTTTCATATTTATCAATGTGAACAATGCTGAAACAAAGTTAAAAACAAGAGCGTTACAGCTCTTTTTATGGTGCCATCTCAATAAAGTTCTGCACATCTCAAGTCATCAGTTTTATGGACACATTGACGGCACTCAGGGTTTTTCAGTTCAAGATGATGGTGAAAGAAGTTACATTTGATGAAAATCAAACACTAAGTCTGTCATATCTCAATCAGACAAATCACAAGTTTAGTTAAAGCGCATTATTTTTTAACCTATTCTTATATTTATAGGCAGCAAATAAACCATTAATAAATAAAACACTTTTAACATTCTTTAGGTGTTTTTTATCCAAAGCTTACATTACATTGAAACTCAAGGGCAAGGAGTGAGAACAGGATGTCATCTTAAGTGGTGTCTATTCACAGGCTTTTATAAGCATAAGGAATCTTTCAAAACACACTTGCTCTATGATGTATTTATAAATCCATAGTCTTACCTTTTGTTATCAAAAGTGTCAACACATTTTGAATATGAAAAATGTCTATTGTGTGAATATTTGAAATATAATGCATATTAGTTGGACACTGTGGGATTAAAGCTGGGATTAATTCATTAATTATGTTCTTCCATGGCTACAAATGTACTGTATATTTTAGCTGTCCTTGAGCTAAGCACATAATTGGAGCTGTTGGACGGCTGCAGTACAAGTGAACTGGGCACAGCTGAAAGAATGTGACATATTGCATAACACCATGAGTCCAGAGCAAACTCTGCCCAGATAAATGAAAGCAAGAACAAACAAGTTAATTGTTAAGTACAATGGTGCTTTCATTAAAGCAGTGGGCAGACATGCTACTGTACTGTGTTAATGGAATAACAGCAGTCTCACTTTGGCAGCGAGGCGGCTGTTCCAAACCACTTCATCTGTCCTCTTCCAGTCTGGTTACCATACACCTATGCTAGTTTTGGATAACACAAACTTTGGAATAGGAAAAGCATAATTTTCTCCCCTCTCTCTCGCTTACTCACTATTTCTCTGTGTGTCTCTCTCATGCACATTTACCCCACACATACCATTTTGCACAGATGAAAAATGTCAAGGGTGGACCACCTGGTTATTCCATGCATGGTCAGAGGAAAATCTTCCCGTTTTCATCAATGTGTGCAGTGTGCAGAGCGTGCTCTGTCCCACTCACATATCACATCCATTAGATAGGCATGCGTTGGGCCGACTCCAGGGCAGTGCCTGCTGCTCCGCTAACTGAAGTCCCATTCAAGGTAATCTACACCAACCCAACCAATTTCACAGGTGCAAAAATGTGTAACAAGGAGAACTTGAAACATTATTGCGCTCAGATGATCTTTGGGCGGATTCAGCAGCGCGGAAAGGTCTTTTTTACAAGCCCAATAGCTGCTGGAGTATGAAAGAGCAATGAAGTACATCAAGGGTTCTTAAACTCTTTCCACTCAATGACCAGACTCACTTCTCATTCAGATATTCTGCTGTCATACTGTATAGGAGCCTGCAACAAACAGAAGTGCCTGTTATTACATGATTCAATATATATTGATATGCAATAAAGCAATAGTTTTTGCAACACAAAGCATGTTAGCATTTAAATGTTCAAAATGTTGTGACTCATGCTGCTCATACTTTTCTGTGGGTACACACAGACACACATGGAGAGACTAGAGTCTAGCATTTTCCTTTCCCCCATTACATTTTTGATCTACATCATGGGTGACCTGAATAAGTCAGGAACACAAAGAACGACCACCTCAAACCTAATGGAAACAATTTAGCTTGGCAAGAAAGTCTGTTTTTGCATGCTTCAGAATGTTTCACTGTGCATGTAGTGCCATGTATGAGCGTTGATCTAACATGACCCCAGAGTGAATGATAATCTCTCCCCGCAGTCAGCTAAGTCACAGTGTGTAAAGAAGAGTGTGTAGCGAAAGGGCTTCTGGCTGTAATGTGTACGAGATTGTAAACAAAGGTGATAAAACAACAGAATTCAACAGCAGAAACAGACCCGCGCCGCAGATCATACAAACTAAGCTGTTTCTTGATGTAGTTATAATAAAGCTTTTATTGTGTCGTTGATGGCATTTCCCAGACAATAGTTTCAGAATGTCTCTCCCGCCCTCTCTCTCTCGCTCTCTGTGCCTTGTCATTTTAAATTAGCAGGCTAAACTCTGTACTTAATGTAATTAATCTAAATCACTCCAGATGGGAATGGTTTTAGTTTAATTTACCACAAGGAAGAGCTATTATACGCTGTATCCTTTGGGTCTTTTGTGTCATTCTCTCTTCCTTTTTAGTTACAGTACAAGTGTCTTTCTTGTGACGGCAGATTTGAGGACATGCTTTGAGTTACAAGACAGCTGTTTTCCTCCCTCCATCCTTTAGGTCCACTTTCTGTGCTGACAGGTTCTCTTTCTGTCCTTTTTTCAGATGCTGAAGCGATCTCTTCACCTTCATCCCTGGCCCCATCCTTTCTTGATTGTCTCGACGTCCATGTTCATTTCCCAGGTCAGTGTTCTGATTAATCCTGCAGTCTGGTTGCACTTTGTATCATTTCACAGTTATAATTTCCAGAAAATAGAGTCCTCCCTTCCTGCTGTCAAGATGTATGTATGTATGTATTTTTATTGAACTAGTATATTATTCATCAGCCATGGAACTGTGGAGCTATAAACATACGGAAACCACTTGGTCATGTCTTTATAAAATGTCATATGCTCAGACCTAAATATACCCATTAATAAATCAAAACTAACTAACTCTCGCGGAGAGACGGAGCGGCTCTACCTGTTGCTGCCTGCGATCTGCGATCTACGGAGGCCTTCTCGTCGCGAAGAGACGGAGCGGCTCCACCTGTTTGCTGCCTGCGATCTGCGATCTGGGCCTGCTTTCCACCTGTCCTGGTTCTGCTGTTGCAGAGGCCTGCTTTCACCCCGGGGATACCACGCTGCTCCTTTGCTGCTGTGCTGATTTTGCTCCGGGAACGTCGTGGATTCTGTGTGCTGGTCTGGGAAAATGGCCCATATCGGGATTCTGCTGTGCCTGTTAACTATTTTGGACTATGAGAAGATCTCTAGTCATTCTGAGGAGTCTACTGGATTCAGGTCCGTTCTGCCACCCGCAGTGGGCATCCCCTGCAAAGGTTCGGATGTGTTACACAAACAATTATCAGTTGCCTTGTCATAGTCAATCTGCTCGACAAAACATGTTTGTCTTTTTTGTTTTCCTGCGATGATGGTTCTTCAGGACTGCTTCTTAAGCTCTAATCACACTCTCGCAGACTTTTCCGGTGATTCTAAAGTAGATGACAATGTATGTGTGTCGCTTAAGAGGAAAAGATGCCTGTTTTTGTTGTTGTTATTACTGTCAGGAAATGTACAACCTAACCCTGGTCCGCCCAGTAGTAGTAGTCAGATCGCTACGCCTGCTAATTTTAAAGCTAGATCTGGGTTGGGTTTCATCCACTTGAATGTGCACAGTCTGTTAGGTAAACTAGATTTTGTCCATATTTGGGCGAGCTCGACTGACGCTGACGTCATTGTTTTATCAGAAACATGGCTAAATAAATATATTTTGGCCTCTGACATTGCCTTAAATGGTTATAATGTGTATCGTACCGACTGGCCTAATAAAGGTGTTGGCTTTGCCATTTATGTTAAGAATAAGTTCAGTCCAAATCTATCAGTAAGCAATTTGAATTTTTAGCCTTAAATATAGAAGTGGCAAAGGGTCAACAGGTCATGGTCGTGGGCTGTTACAGACCCCCCTCAGCTGTCAAAGACTCCTTGTCTTCGCTAGCAAATCTTTTATCGCAACTAGACTACAAGGAAATAGTGCTATTTGGAGATTTTAACTGGGACTGGTTAACTGCAGTCTCAGAGGATTTTAAAAACCTTTGTATCTCTTTAAATGTTACTCAGATTGTTGACAGTCCTACTCGCCCTAATATTAAGTCCCCAAATAAATCCTCCCTAATTGATCTCATTCTACAGGGATGCAAACTCATCAGGTATGAAAAAGGTGACAAGGATCCGATCCCCCGACCCCACAGAATATCGGCTTTAAAATGAGGAATAACAGGATGTTAGCCGTCAGAACAACTAAAGCAGCAGTTAATAATAACAGAAACGCTAAAGAGTCACATCTAATAGAAATATATAAAAGCATTTATTTTTAATTGTGTAGCAGTCAGTTTATCATTTTGGCAGCACTGTTGAGCATTTTGAAAATGTATTTCCATGCCTCTGTTCAAGGCTTAGTCTGGCTTATCTGTATAGCCAGTGGTGTAAAGTAACTAAATGCATCAACTCAACAAGTACTATACTTGGGTACAATGTTGAGATACTTCAATGTTTTGCTACTTTGTTCTTCTTCTCCTCTACAGTTCAGAGGTACATGGTGTACTTTTCCTCCACTACAGTTCAGAGGTACATGGTGTACTTTTCCTCCACTACATGTATGTAATCCCTTTAGTTACTCTACAGATGTGGATGAATTATGTGAAATATAATCAAGTGTTACATCAGACTTTAGTTCCACCTGGAGTAAATTCACAAGCTACCCTGCAGTATACAAAGTCATTCAAACTAGCTGCACCTTTACCAGCTTTGAGAACACTTTAATGATCAATCATTATAAAGCATATCAGATATATTATTCTGAAATGGATCAATCTGCACAGTGACTACTTTTACTGTCGCTACTTTCACTATATTTTGATGATAATACTTTTCTACTTTTAATTGAGGAACATTTTGAATGCAGGACTTTTACTGTAACAGAGTATTCCTACACTCTGGTACTTCTACTTTTACTCAAGTACAAGATCGGAGTACTTCTACTTTTACTCAAGTACAAGATCTTAGTACTTCTACTTTTACTCTAGTACAAGATCTGTGTGCTTCTACTTTTACTCAAGTACTTCTACTTTTACTCAAGTACAAGATCTGAGTACTTCTACTTTTACTCAAGTACAATATCTATACTTATACCACCTCTGTTTATAGCCTATGAAAAAAACTATTAGAAAACGAAGCCTAAAGCTAACGTTAGCAGATAGTGACAATGTATGCTAGTTAGCTAGCTCAACGATTCATTAAATAATATTGCGACAGAAAAACTTCTCAGTGCACATCACGCTCTGCCGCTCCGACAGGGAGCTCTGCTCTGAACATCTGAACGGCCCGTTCTAACAGCTGTTCACCAGCGGTCCAGTCTGTGCCACAGTGACTCCGGACCACACAGTTAATATTAACGAACGCACCCGTAGGTAATGTAGCTGCTGAAGCTAGACCCTCATTGCGGAGCAGCAGAGCCTTATAATACATCCATGAGCAGAGCCGACAGGCAGGAAGACTCGAGCACACAGCTCGCGCTTCATTATAATATATACAAAAAGAACACCATGTGTGTATGATGGCACATAACAGCTCGCGGCCGCAGATTACTCCGGGTCCCAGACCCCCCCACATACCCCAAAAATATTTGTATTGCAGATCTACATGAATCACACAAACAACCTATTTTGGATTCAAAACGGCGAATTTCGCCAAAAGGTGACAAGTTTGCATCCCTGATTCTAACTAATATTCCCTATAAATACTCAGCTGTGGGAGTATTTGCGAATGATCTGAGTGACCACTGTGTTGTAGCCACAATTAGGGACAAAAAAGTCCAAAAGGTTAAACCACGTATTATCATCAAGAGAGACATAAAACATTTTGTGGAGCAGGGTTTTGTACATGATCTGTTTGGGTTTGATTGGGGAAAAATCGATTTGTGTGCTGATGTTGAGACTGCATGGTCTTATTTTTATCTTGGTTTTATGGAAATTATAGATAGACATGCACCCCTGCGTACATTTAGAGTGAAGGGATGAGACAATCCTTGGTTTTCTGCTGAACTGTCTAGTCTCCTGCATGAAAGAAACAAGGCCTGGGCAAAGACTAGGAAATCAGGCTCAGAGGTAGAATGGCTGCGTTTTAGGCAGCTAAGAAATAGATTCACTTCACATATCAAAAGTGCAAAGTCTAAGTATTATCTGTCAGTTACCACAAAGAACCTGAACAACCCTAGAAAATTCTGGAAAGCCATAAAATCGATATCCACCGGTGATATCCGTAATGAGCTACCTCCGTGCCTTTCCACAGCATCTGGCACTATATCGGACAGGGCTACTATGCTCAATTGTTTTAATGAGCATTTTGTGTCCTGTGGCTCTCCGTTTCATTCTGTTTCTAATTCTGCTTCTGTGAACACCACAGTCGGTGACACAGAACAATGTGGTCTGGAAAACCCTTTCAGTTTTACTCCTTTTACTGTTGATGTTGTTCGTGAAGTCTTAACCAAGCTAGATCCTAAAAAGCCGGCTGGTCCGGACAACGTAGAACCTTTCTTTTTAAAGATAGCTGCAGATGTTATTGCTCCACCTCTTACTACTCTTTTTAACCTCTCTCTCAGCACGAACAAAATCCCAAAAGTATGGAAGTCAGCTTATGTCCTGCCACTACTAAAAGGAGGGGAGGCCACCTTATTAAACAATTATAGACCCATCTCTAAATTGTCAGTTCTGGCTAAGGTTCTTGAACGCCTAGTGAGTGAACAAGTAAAGGAGTTTTTATGTACAAATGACATCCTGTCTAAACATCAGTCAGGCTTCAGAAAGCAACATAGCACCATCACTGCCACAATGAAAGTGGTAAATGATATTACGAGTATTTTAGATAATAAGCAGAGTTGTGCAGCTCTATTTGTTGACCTATCCAAAGCTTTTGATACCGTCGATCATCGCATTTTGAAGCAGAGGCTGGTCAGTATTGGCATATCCAGCCATGCAGTGGGGTGGTTTGTAAACTACCTCTCTGAAAGGTCCCAATGTGTTCAGTTTGATGGGCTGTCTTCTGAGTGGTTGAACATCACTAATGGTGTACCACAAGGTTCAGTTTTAGGTCCGCTATTATTCTCTATCTATATTAATAGTTTAGGTGAAAATGTCGAAGGAGCAACCTTACATTTTTATGCAGACGATACCGTTATGTACTGTGCAGGTCCCTCGATTAACGAGGCTGTTGTTAAATTACAGGCTGTTTTTAACATTATTCAGGCTCAGCTCTCTGAGCTTAAGCTTCTTTTAAATGTGGATAAAACTAAGGTAATGCTCTTTTCTAAAGCTAAAGCTAAAAATACACCGGAGACTGCTTTGGATATTGTAACTACGCAAGGAATACAACTTGAAGTGGTTACCTGTTACAAATACTTGGGTATCTGGCTTGATGATTGTCTCACTTTTAAATGTCATGTAAATAACCTGCTTAAAAAGCTGAGGGTTAGGCTAGGTTTCTTTTACAGAAATAAGTCCTGTTTCTCGCTTGAGGCCAGGAAAAGGCTAGTCACTGTGACCTTTTTACCTGTGCTGGACTATGGTGATTTGTTATATATGAATGCACCTGCCAATTACCTGAGCAAGTTAGATGCTGCGTATCACAGTGCACTGAGATTTTTGACAAATTGTAAAGCACTTACGCATCACTGTACCCTGTATACCAAGGCGGTTTTGCCATCACTTACTGTACGGAGGCTCAGTCACTGGTACTTTTTCATTTACAAAGCCATGTTGGATAAACTACCATCTTATATCTGCTCCCTGATCTCTCTGCGAATTGAAAGTACATATTGCCTGAGATCGCATGCTGTGGTTTTATTAAATGTGCCAAGTGCTAGGACTGTCTTAGGGAAGAAAGCTTTTAGATGTGCAGCTCCACTAACATGGAACAGTCTGCAAAAAGAATGGAAAATTACCAAGCTAGTACCACTACATGTTTTTAAAGCTCGGTTGGATGCTACAAAATCAGATGCTGTTGGTACCTGTACATGTGGTTAAATATGTAAATTGTAATCCCTGTACATTTTGCTGTATGATGTCCTTTTGTTGTTCTGTTGTTTATGTTTTTATGTCTTCTTGTGGAACCTACTGCTGCAGGTCTCCTTTGAAAAAGAGATCATTGATCTTAATGGGATTTTACCTGGATAAATAAAGGTTTTGAATTGAATTTTTGAATTGAACATGTCTCTCCCTGGAAACAAACCAGAGATACATTTGAATATGGGTTCAGTTTTTGGTTTATTTTAGAGTTACTAAAAAAGAGTATTTAATTCTGACAGATGTCTGGAAAACTTCATCGATTAGATTGATCATCTGCTCGAGCATTCATCTCTATAAAAACTCATTCTTTCACTCCAGACCTTTTGAAGTGGAGTCTTGGCAGAACCCCTGCACAGCTACAGAACCACATCCAATAACCTCTTTTCATATGCTGCAGAAATCACGGACAAATGTATTACAGTCCTTCTTTGCTTCCATGTGAAATGGTTTAACCACTCCACCGTTTGTATGCATAATCCTGGTCTTCTGGTCCATAAAATGCAAACCATCTTTTCTGACACTGTGCTGCCAAAACATTTGAGCACAAATCTGTCACTATACTTCCACTCCTTGTACTCCCACTCCCTCTGTGGTCTCACCTCTCTTTACCTCCTTTTACTCCCCGGAAAAATGTCTAATAGATTCCTGCTAATGACTGACAACGAGTGCTCTAGTTTCTCCATCGCTGTTGGAGGTAAAGCTCATGTTTCTTTGAGTCAGACAACAGGAGAAAGTGTCATTTCCTGAGTTTAAGGTGGGCTCTTAAAAAAATATGGAATTTGCTCTCATAGTTAGGAAAATAACGGGTTGATTAAACATACTCAAGCCCAAGAATTCTGTGGGGCTAACCTTTGCAGCTCGCTGGGTAACTGGGTAAAAGTTTATGGATCCTCATTTTAGAGCCACCTCAGAAAAAAAAAGAGATGAATACGGCATTCTAAAACGTTAAAATAAATGTCTAGGATGATCACAAGAAGTGGGGAGTGACAGGAGAAGACATGACATGGTGTAATTAGACGAAGCGAGGCTGGGGAATTGACGATGATACACATGTGCAGCTACACATCAGGGGTAGACATTAAGGGTAAAATGCCACTGGCCCTCCGGGCCGGTGGAATTGTATTGTCACTGGCCCCACCATTGTAACCACTGGCCCGGAGCATTCGTCCAAAAAAAAAATCGACTTAAAATGAAGAAAATTAACACATTGGTTGCAATAATAATTTATGCACTAACTACATTACTACTTGTAGGCCTACTACAACATTTGAATCATCAGTTCTTCCTCATTTTCCTCAATTGTTCATATTTGGTTTATTAAAATAATGATATTGTGGTCATTGTTAAAAAATGTCTGCTATTATGAGTATTATTATTTGTATAATGCGCTTTCTGCCTTCCTGTCATTAGGAGTTAGAAATGTAATGGCTATAGATTAGATTAGAACCTTCATTATCCTAAACTGCTGGGACATTTCCCTATAGCCAATACCTTTATATTGTCTACTCTTCACTTACTTGTCAGCATAGGTCGGCATTGATGTACAGAGCTGACTAAAGAATACCTTGTTTATCATATCATAGCTACATAGCATCATATTGAGAGGTGCAGTGACTCGTCCTAAAACCAGGAAGTAAGCTGCTGGTTCCCTCGACAAAAAGCAATGGGATTTCTCCACAGTGTTTTGGAAAATAGCTGGAAATAAGGTCTGTGGAAAACAAACCTGTTTGATAAATGCACGTTTTGTTCAGCCGGATAATCTCCACATGTCTACCCTACTTTTATAATTTTCGAATCATAAATCTAATCGATAGATTATAAAGAGGAAGCCAACTCCATTGATCAAGCTGGCTGAAACGTTCTCTCCCTCTTCTTCTCATGCTCCCTGTCACTCTCCTTTAACTCCTCCGGTGACTTTCTTTTATTTGAAGGTTGTTTTTTGCCCGGCGCTTGGCCGGTTACCGCTGGTATTACAAATATTTTGGCGAATGGTAAGGTGGTGCGATAGTCTGTATGAAGTATGAACACGCGCGCTCCCGTTCACGGGAGCCTACTCGCGCTGCGCTCCGCAGCAAACAGCTGTTTGCTTTTCACCCAACAACGACAACCGCCTCACGAAACGCTATGTTGTAGCGTTAATAAACGAAACAATTTAACTAAATTGCTAGTCAAAATACCTATACCACAGGACCATTTTTTTTTTTAAGCAATCTTTTTAGTGGCCCGAGCGGGAAAGTGGAAAGTACGTTATGCTTGCCCGGGGTGTCTAAATAGTGCTTCCGGGCCAGCGGGCCATTTATAATGTCGAGCCCTGCACATACACACACAGTTACACACACATTGCTGTAATTAGCAGCATTTCAGCGCTTGGCTCTTCCCTGTTATTCCCGGGCCAGAGCTCGGCACAGGGCAGGAAGGCTGTCTGAGTGAGGAAAGCACAAAACACTTCAAAGCAGCAGAGGACTGGCAGAGACAGCGAGATGACTGCAGAGATAGAGAGGCAGCACACGAGAAGAGAGCATTCAGGGAGCGGAAGAAGGAGAGACAGCAGAAAGTGAATGTGCTGCATGCTGAACTCGTATCGTGTGTCCTTACATTTTACTCTGATGATGTTCATATGATTACGGGAAGCTACAGGGAGAATTCTTCCTGTCTGAGTAGGCTTTTTATGATAAAAAATGTATGAAATCCCTATATATGTTAATGGTCGTTCCTCCTGTGTCGCCTGTCCCTTTCACACACCTCAGCTCCTCTGATAAAGCTCAAATAATGAAGCCAGTGTTTCTGCTCTGTGTTGTTGCTTCCAAGTATCTGTGATATTAGAAAGCCTTATGTATGTGGGTGTTTGTCGGTGTTCTCATGTGCATTATTTTGTGTGTATTTATGTAATTCCCTTATGCTCACAAGCTTGATGTATAATGAGGCCTCACATTCACTAGTGCAGCTGGAGTCCATTATTTATTTTCTTCTTTTTAAAATCCTGCAAGCTTGTCACCTTCAGTTCACAGTTTTGTTATTTTAGATAAAAGGTGCATGAGTCTTTATCTAACCTTAACCCTGACTGATTCGATAAGAGCTTCCTCAATGTCTCTCCATGCAGGTGAACTAAAGTCAAAATCTATCATCCCAAGTTCCTTTCAAAGGAAATAACAAAAGTGCTCTCATTCGTCAAAGGAAAGGTCAGTATTCTTGGCTCCCATGCTCTGGCTTGTTTCCCCTTACATGTTCAAAATGTAGGTTTTGATTAAATCATTAAAACATTAATTGTGGCACCGAAACAGCAGATGGTGTTTTATTAAAAACAGACCAAAACAATCCGTTTGGAAGTATTGGGTTCCTTCTGCATTTTTGCCCAGATAGCATAATATAAGCCCTTCTGTTCTTTCAGTTATTAGTCTCAAGTTCTGCTTTCTATGTTTCTCATTTCCCAAACTCTGAAGCGAGGAAACAGAATTACAGATATATCAGATAATCAATCACTGATGGAGTTTCTCTTTATCTGAACAGTTCTTTAAACAAACACGCTAACCACAGCTCTAAATATTAGTTTTGCTCGAAGGAAAAGGGATAAACTTGTGTTTATTGTTCTCCATTTCGAAATATTATTCATATTCATTACTCTACGCTTAATTGTGGATGTCCACAAGAGGGAGCAGTGGACACAGTTGATCTTTGGCTCACCTGTCCTGCTTTAAGGTGACTCTTTTTTACATACAAAATGGAAAGGATATACTTTAACCTGCTAGAAAGTTACCATCATGCCTGGCGCTTTATCAGCTGATGGACTGTGTTTGAACATTAAATCAGGGAAACCGATTTGTAAACAGTGCAATATCATATCATACCTTCACTAGATGCTGAGGAGGTGATTGCTGCTGATGTAAAGTTGGATGCCGGCCCGTATCATCGGCCCTCCGGACTCTCGCCATCTGCCTCACCATCTGAACACAGGAAACCAGCTTCATCTTTCTACTGTGGAATCCACCGGCTTGTTCTGTACTTCAACCACAGCGAGAAATAAGCTTCCCAACCGCCTGAAATTCTGCCTTCACTGTGGGCCACACCAAGGAACACCTGGCATACGGCCCGGACCCTCACTTTCATTTGTGATTACAGATATTTCCTTGTGCTAAGAGTGTGAGCGGTGTTACTGTCGGATTTAATGTAGGAGACGTGCATTAGTCTGTTTCTCTGCAACCTGATTACTTGCAATTATGAGGCTCTTTAAGTAAAAGGAACATTACAGTGACAGAATTAAAATAAAATGTCTTCTATCAGCTGTAGAACCTGGTGTTGCTTGTAGCATTAGTCCTCATTCAAAAAGAGCTACATTGTAAACAAACTACAGCCTTGTAACTGGCAGGCTACCTTCCTGAATGTTTGATGGAATAAATGCATTTGAATCTGTGCAGAAAGCTGGCTGCTAAAAGCAGATTCATAGCCAAACTTTGAGGGGGGATTTTTTTCGTGTATCTTTTTCTTTTCTTTCCCCTGACAGGCTCATTTTTCTTGTCTCAGTAGGACGACTGCTGGTGGTGGTATCATTACACTCCACTACATTACAGAGCAATCATGGGGCTCAATCCAACAGCTTTCACACTCATTGCTGTCAGTATCACTGACAGGGCTTCACTGTGCCGAGGCCTGAAAGCTCATGAATTGTGTGTGTTGTTTAACAAGTCAACCTTTTGTGTTTGGAGTCTCACTGTTTGCTGTGTGCGCTGCCAGAAATGTTCTGAGCCCCATACCAGGACAGGAGCCTGATGTATGTAGAATGCTTTAAAGCAGGGGTGCCCAACCAGTCGATCGCGATCGACCAGTCATCGCCGGGAGATTCCCAGTCGATCGCGAGATGTGTCTAAAAATAGAACAGCAATATTCTGTTTTATCGTTAATGTCCTATAACATAAACTTCCTGTGCCAAAATAATGCGCTTGAACGCATCAAAGCTTTGTGATTGGCCGGCGTGACCCGATGTGTCGGGGCGTGGCTGGTGGGCCCTATTTAGCTGGCGTTGTCCGTGTCAATAGGAGTGACAGACACACAAGACCGCAATTATGGCAGAAGCAAAAAAGCCCAAAATATTGTAGCGTCTCGCTACAGGAACACAGGGAGGCTTAGTTTGTCCTTTATCCGGGAGTTTATTGCACAGATCACAGGTTACTGTTGGCCATAACCACACCAAAACAATCTACTAACCCTGTCGTATTCTCACACTCCGTCACGTCTCCCGCTAGCTCTCCTAGCTTCCCACGTCCCTCTTTCCAGGAACCTCCCTCTTCCAGCCCCAACCAACCAGAAAACACTCTCCCACCCAAACCCACAGCTGCAGGTCACAAGAACCGTCCATAAAAACAGTGGCACGTTCACTGACACTCTGTAAAATGCAAACAAACTCTGAACAACAAACACATCAAACATCAACATTATAACCAGTCCGTTACACTTTCCCCCCTCCTCAAAGTCCCTCGTCCTCGAGGGAATAAACAAAGTCTCTCAGGTGGTTAGGGGGTCTGCGATTTCTCTGCGGCAGTGCCTGGTCTGCGGCAGGGGGAGACAGGCCCACCGTGGGGCCCAGAGTAGGGCAAGGGAAAAAAGTCCAGGTTGTGGGGAACCAGGCAAGGTCCCCGGGTCGTGAGAGGGGGGTTGGGAAGAAGAAAGAACAGTGTGCATAGCCCCCTGTGTTTCACCACCTGATCCTAGTGGTGTCGCTGTACCCCGATAGGGTGCCAACCTGTCCCGGTGAAGAGCAACTATTCTCCCTCTCCGCTGCAGTTGGACCCTGGAGACGACCTCACTCAGTCTCTCCAGAACCCTGCAGGGCCCTTCCCAGTTGCTGTCCAGCTTTGGGCATCTGCCCTTCTTCCTCTGTGGGTTATACACCGAGACCAACTCGCTTGCACTGAAATGCCGTCCTCTAGCATGCACGTCGTAGTTCCTCTTCTGCCTCGCCCCTGCACTCTGTAGCTGGCGCCTGGCAAAGTCGTGAGCAGACTGCAACCGTTCCTGGCATATTCAAACCCTGGGGGGTCCACAGGAGCGTCGGGGGGCAAGCCCATCATCATCTCGCCCGGCGTGCGCATCTCCCTTCCTAACATGAGGAGGGCAGGGGAGCAGGAAGTGGAATCTTGGGTCGCAGACCGGTACGCCATCAGCACGAGGGGGACATGGGCGTCCCATTCTCTTTGGTGTTTTGCCGTCACTATGGCAAGCTGTTGCGCCAGTGTGCGGTTGAACCTTTCCACGAGGCCATCGCTCTGTGGGTGAAGGGGTGTGGTGCGGGTCTTATGGGATCCCAGTTTTTCACACATAGCCTTAAACACTCGGGACTCAAAGTTCCTGCGCTGGTCTGTGTGTATGACTTCAGGCGCCCCGAACCTGCGAAACACCAAAGCGTCCACAATAGTCTCTGCCTCTTGATCTGGTAGGCTGTATGCCTCAGGCCACTTATGGCGCATTTCCACTGCAACGGGGTAGCCCCGTTTAAGCCTCGCTGGCTGGCCGAGGCCGTGGTGCATTTCCATTACAGTTTAGGACCTGGGGTAGCAACGTAGTGTAGGCGGGGCGATCAGCTTTTTGGCGGGCTTTTTGGGCGGAGCGACGCTGGGTAAAACTGCAGTGGCGTCATCTTCAATGCGACACAACTCACAAAACACACACAACAATGGAGGATGTGGAAGCGATCGTTTACTTGTTTCTTGGGGTGTGGCTTGTTATCACAGCAAGAAGGAAAGTGATCACAGCGAGCAGGAAAGTGATCACAGCAAGCAGGAAAGTGATGTTTCAAAGTAGGCTGCGTATAGCAAGACGAGATGCAGAAGAAGCTGACGAGAGAGTTTTGGAAGTCCTACAACGCTGCAGAGACCACAACAGGACTTACTACTCGGTAAGCTAATGTTCGCTAACTAGCCATGTGTTTAGGCTCACGCTCACAATACGACCAAAGTGTTTCAAATATTTAATTAATTGTAGCTACCACTTTTACGTATTAAAATATGTATGCTTTTGTTTGTGTATTTCAGAAGTTACGTCGCCGCAGACCATGTGTTTGGATGCTCGACCGAGCTACCGAGTGGTGGTCTGTGATTGTTCCATCTTTCACACACACTCAGTGGGTGGATAACTTCAGGATGTCTGAGGAAACATACACCTACCTGTGCAACAAACTGCGGCCAGCGATGGAGAGACAGGACACAACATTCCGCGTGTGTATACCTCTAAAGAAGAGAGTGGCCATCGCACTGTGGAAGCTTGCTACCGGCTCAGAGTACAGAAGCATTGGACATCTTTTCGGAGTGAGCAACACCACTGTGTGCCGGTGTGTGTGAGACTTCTGTGCTGCTGCAGAGGCGTTGTTAGTACCGGAACTAATTTGTTCACCAGACCGGCAGAAGTTTGCAGAAATTGCTGCCTACACTGAGAACCGGTGGGGGCTCCCACAGTGTGTAGGTGCTATTGATGGATCACACATACCCATCTTGGCACCACAGGAATACCACTGTGACTATTTCAACCGGAAAGGCTGGCACTCCATCATCCTTCAAGGAGTTGTAGATGGAAAGGGACATTTCTGGAATGTGTTTGCAGGAATGCCTGGGAGCATGCATGACGCTCGGGTTTTGAGGCTGTCCTCATTGTGGGAGTTAGCCAGTCGTGGCAACTACTTTCCACCTTGCACCGGGGACATTGGTGGGGTGAATGCTGGCTATTACATGCTGGGAGACAATGCCTATCCCTTGCAAAGCTGGCTCTTAAAACCCTTCCCAGACACTGGACGGCTGACAGCAGAACATGTGGTATACAACAAGAACATTTGCAGCGCACGGGTAGTGGTTGAAAACGCATTTGGTAGACTGAAGGGAAGGTGGCGTTGCCTCTTGAAAAGAAATGACTGTGATGTGAAACTTGTGAAATCCATGGTGCTGACATGCTGTGCTCTGCATAACCTCTGCGAGAGTCATGGAGAGGACTATGATGATGGGTGGAATGCACCAGCAGCAGCAGAGCCTGGGGTAGCAATGGCTCATGGGGCAGAGGAGGAGGGCACTGAAATCAGAGAGGGTTTGATGCGCTATAGCTGAATATCTAAATATGCATTGTATTGTATTCATTGTATTGAACATAAATACATCTTTTTTTTTTCATATACATATGTTTGTCAAATGTTTTAAACAAATATTATCTGAATTGAATATTTGAAATTCAAGCACCAGTAAGTACTGCCCCATAATAATACTAATAATAATAATAATAATAATAATAATAATAATAATAATTTGAGGAAATATCAGATCATGAAAAGAAAATATTTCTAATCAATTAAGCAAATATCAAAGCTAACTATAAACATAAATACTAAAGTGTAAAACACAGCAAAACTATATTCATAAATGCAAGTGTAAAATAGTGTGGACAATTGTAAACATGGATGGAGGCTAAAGTATCCACAATATAAAATAATATATTAAAAATATAACCTCAATCCTTTTTTAGACATGTTAAAAGCTTGCTTGAATGGGTTATAGGTTTCTTTTGTTCTCTCGTCTTTGAAATATATAAGGAATGTGTTTGAGTCTAGTAGAACGAGGGTATTACAATTGAGCAATTTCTACATGTATTATGTATTTATCATGTATTCTTAATACCATTACAAAATAAACATGTAATAATGTTTTAGAGGAGGACCTCAAGCTAGCAAACTCAATTTCTTGCTTTAAATCTCTTAAAACTAAGGGGCTTTTTCCTAACTGATGGTGTTTGTTATTCCTTTATAAATTCATGTATGTTTATATCTTCTCTAAATCAAGATTATGTGAATCTGATTTTTTTCTGTTGGGTGCAATTCATTATCAACAAGAGATAAGATAAGTCAAATAAGTACTTTATTGATGGCAGTATACAAAAAAAAAATGGTGTATCAAAAAGGCATGCCATTAAACAATACAAATTAAAAATTAAAAACTGTATTGCAGCCAGCATAAACATACATGGCATTGTAAAAATAAAATGAACATTTTAAAGAACATAAATAAACAAGAAAGTACAAATTTAAAAATTAACTAGAAAAAAAATATATAATATGTACAATAACTATTAAGGTTATTTTAAGTTGGACGAGGAGGAGACGGGCCACGTCGGCTGCCCAGTCCCCCTAGCACCTCGCCAAGAGTGCGCAGGAAGGCTAGGTTGAAGGTCTCTGTTTGAGCGGCCTCCTCCCTTGCCTCCTCCCTTCTCAAGGCGGCCTCCTCCCTTCTCAAGGCCGCATCCAACTCCCATCTCCGCTCAGCAGACGCTTTGGCCCAGTCCAGGTGCCGTTCCAGCTGGGCCATGTGCTGTTCATGGTGCCCCTGGGCCCGATCCTCTCCTCCTCGTTTCCTCTTGCCTGGGTGACAATAAGATAATAATTAGCAATAAGGAAAAAACACAGGACAGGTACAGGTCACACACAAGGATATAAGAATAACATGTATAAACAGAACAACAGTAAGGTGAACTAAAGAAAGTTCTGGCCCTAGATGTTTACAATGATTGTGAAAGTGAATTACATTATGTCCAGCCTGTTGATAATGAATATAAATATATGATTGGATGTCACACACAACTGTACTAGCTGCTTACTAGCTAAGACTTTACTTGTATTTCCACACAGTGGTATAGCTTATTTTAATTACTGACGATAGATGATCCAAGGTTTAAAAAAACAAAACACAATTCCAGTCGTTTTGCCATTTCTATTTCTTACCTAGAACCACACGCTGCGGTGTCGTGATGGCACTCGGTGTTGGTGGTTGAGTCGGGTTAGGGTCTTCGGCTGGGGTCCGTTCTGGATTCAATGACGATGTGGACGGAACACTGCCATCACCCGTTGTTCGGGAATGTTCCTCCTCACGAGTCCCAATGTAATCATCTAGAACAGCAAAATGACTTGTTAATTCCACAAACTACTGCAGCACAATACTAAATAGCAACAACAACTATAGAAAAGAAAAACTGAACGTAAACAATGGCACATATGGTGTTAGCAAACAATAGACTAGCTATGTAGCTCTTCGGGGCTCCATAAAAGCATGGGTTATCGAACATTAATGTAAGGATAAAATAGACTTCTTTGTTAGAAGTGAGCGTACCTTGCAGGGACTCCAGTAAAGCCGTTGCAGAGTCCAGGCCTCCCTCCCTCCCAACGTTGGCCGGTCTATGGCCGTAAATCAGGTCCAACAAGTCGAACCACTTCCATTGTTTGCGACCCGCACCACTCGTGTTGTTGTTGTCCTTTATTATGCGATATTCACTCTTCATCTTTTTCAGTTTTTCCCTACACTGCAGGAAAGTCCTCGAAAATCCGCGTTCGAACATCTGTGCAGAGACATCCTGGAACACTTTTACATTTCGCGTTGTTCCATCGAGCTCCCACTGGATTTTATCATCCCCAATGAGATGAAGGAACGTCGTCACCTCCTCGGTCGACCACGGTGTGCTTTTCTTAAAAAACGTAGCCATTTTTGTAGCTCCTCCGTTTACAAAATGCTGTTTATAAAAATGCTGCAAGCTTGCTTCTAAATATATATGCGACGCGAGGGATGAACTCGCGCGCGATCTTGTGACGATTCTCTCTGACCAATCAGCAGTCGAGAGTGTTGACGTCACAGCCCTGGCCTGGTCTGATAAATAGAACCACGATTTTATGGGGCCGGAAAAAGAGGGAAAAAGTACCCGCTAGCCGGTACTAGGCTATATGGAAAGGCCACCAAAAACTGGCCTGGCCGCTTGAGGACGGTTAAGGACGCTTAAACGGGGCTACCCGCTGCAGTGGAAATGCGCCATTAGTGAAGTAGTCCATGGCTGTGAGGATGTAGCGGTTCCCTTTTTCTGTGCGGGGAAACGGCCCAAGAACGTCGATCCCGATCTTCTCCATTACGTGCAGTGCAGCTGTCGCAGCGGCGACAGTAATCTTCCACATCTCGTCTGTGTTGGCCCCAGTAGAATCTCTGTCGCAGGCGGCGGAGAGTCTTAGAGACCCCAAAGTGACCAGATCCTGGAGTTCCATGCACTGACCGAAGTACCGTATCCCGCAGGGTCCTCGGCACCACCACCTGCCACCTTGTCTGTCCTGCAGCCGGTTCCTTCCACCCCCTCTGCAGCACTCCATCACACAGGCGCAGGGCTTCAAACATTGACCATAGCCCTTTAGTGGCACGAGAAAACTCAGAGACCTGTTCCCACCGGGGTTTGTGTTGTGCAGCCACCCAAGCAGTTACAGGCCTGATGTCGACATCCCCCTCCTGATTCTTCCTCCATTCTGCAGCATCTACAGCTAAAAGTCCATGATCAGTTGATGCCCCGACTGGTCCCACCATTGCACATATCACCTCAGCCTGTAGACATTCCCTCTCCTGTGTCTCTCTCTTCACGCAGTAGCGGCAGTCATCACTGTAGCAGGGGCGGTCTGTGAATTATGTCATATGCTTGTAACTCTTCAATCCAGCGTGCCAGCTGGCCTTCTGGTTATTTGAAGGACATGAGCCACTGTAAGGCAGAGTGATCAGTCCAGACTGTGAAGTGGAGGCCCCCTAGGTAGTACTTGAAGTGCCGGATGGCGCTGACCACAGCAAGCAGTTCCCGTCTGGTGACACAGTAGCGGCGTTCAGCTTTGTTAAATATTCTGCTAGTAGGCCACTACTCTCTCTCCTTCTGGTGTCACCTGGGCCAGCACGGCTCCTGCTCCACTGTTGCTGGCATCGGTGTCGAGGATGAAGGGAAGGGTGGGGTCAGGGGGGAAGAGGATCGGTGCCTCCACTAGGGCTTCCTGTAGTAAAGCAAATGCTGCCTGACACTCCACTGTCCATGAAAACACCTCTCCTTTCTGTAACTGGCAGTACAGCGGCACAGCTATGCAGGAGAACCCTTTCACAAACCTCTTGTAGTAGGAGGACAGGCCCAGGAAGCTCTTCAGGTCATGCACAGAGCTGGGGGTGGGCCAGTCCTTCACAGCCTGTACCTTCTCTCCCATGGTGCCGACGCCGCCCTCCGTTAGCCTGTGACCGAGAAAAGTCACCTCAAGCTTCACGAAACAGCACTTCTGGGGGTGCAATTTCAGTCCTGCTCCAGCCACTCTCACCAGCACACGTTTGAGAGCCCCGAGAGCTGATTCGAAGGATTTACCATGGACTAGGATGTCGTCCAGGTAAACAACACACTCATGGCGGGGGATGTCTGCCAGCACCTGGTCCATAAGCCTCTCAAACGTGGCAGAGGCATTACAGAGGCCGAATGGGAGAACTTTAAACTGCCATAAACCCCCGTTGGTGATGAAGGCTGTTTTCTGTCTGGCTTCAGGGGCAAGGGGGACCTGCCAATATCCGCTGCGCAGGTCCAGGGAGGAGAACCAGGAAGACCCTGCCACTGTATCGAGTACCTCATCGATGCGAGGAAGGGGGTATAGGTCCTTCTTGGTCACTTTATTGAGCGGTCTGAAGTCTACGCAGAACCGAAAGTCCTCCTTCTTTTTCTTGGGAACCATGACTACTGGAGCGGCCCAGGGGCTGTTGGAGGGTTTGATGAGTCCAGCCCGTTGCATCTCCCCCAGTGCTTTATCTGCTGCAGCTTGTCTGGCCAGAGGGAGGCGTCGTGGTCTCATTCTAATGGGCTGTGCATCTCCAGTGTCGATGTTGTGTTCGATGAGATCTGTCCGGCCAACATCGGCCTCACAGTGAAAAACAGTCTTTGAATTCCAGCAAGAGCTGCAGCAGCAGGTTCTGCTCATTGGGAGTTGAATCAGAGTCATCATCAGAGTTTCTAAGCCAGACGTCTGTCACTGCCAAAACTCTCTCATCTGCGACAGGTTCTGCAGCAATGACTGGGTGAAGGCAAGGGTCCAGGGTCGGCAGGGTGGGGGTTTGTGCAGGTGCCGTCATCTGGGGGTCGCAACAAGCAACGGCGTCGGTCACTGTCTCGGTTGTCTGTGTTATAATGGTGTGGGTCACACAACAGCCTGTCTGGGGTAGCCGCCTACACATCTGAATGACCTGTCCATCTGGAAAAGTGAGTGTACCCCTCTTTGTATCAATGACACTGTCTAATGTCCCAAGAACATCCAGCCCCAGGATGCAATCTCTTGTGCAACCCACACTGGGCAGTGAACAGACTTCTTTCCCACCCCCATTGTCACAATTGTCTCTCCCACCATCGGAGATCGTTCCCAGGTAACTGTCTGTAATTTCACTATGGTGGGGCAAATAGTTGTTTTATTTCTCACCGTTTCAGGCTTCACCAGGGTTGCTGAAGAACCTGTGTCGAGCAGCGCAAAACAGTCTGTTCCCGCAATAGTCACTGGGGCATACCAGCAGTCCTTGACCCAGGTTCGGCCCAGCCTGATGATTCGCTCAGGCTGGCCGCCAGCCTCTTCTGTTGGTTGTAACACTTCTGCTTGGTTAATGCGCTGCAAAGTTTCCTCATTTGAAGAGGGACGGGACACATCAGGGGTCCGCATTGTCCCGGTTATGCAGACCCGGCCCCGTTTCCCTGGTTAGCTGTGCTGCGAGGGCAATCTCGAACCAGATGGCCAGGCTGTCCACACCCCCAGCAGATCTTCTGACGGGGTCTCGGAGACTGCTCCTCTCTCAGCGTGGTGGCACGCACAAGCTGTGTACATTTTTCCACCCAGGCTGGCTCTGCTGTATTCAGCTCAATACCACATGCAGCGCTCACCTTCGGTGTGTGGTCATCCGCACTTCATGAAGAAGTACATAGCATCTCTCTCTCTGTGGCTAGCTCCAAAGCCTCCTGTAGAGACTTGGGGTGGGCGAGCAAAGTCCGTGTACGCAGGTCGGCTGGTAGTAGGCCCTGGAGGAAGTAGTCCCAGGCTAACTCACTCTGTATAACAGGAGGCATGTGAGCATAGGTGCGGTGAATCAGCCCCTCAATGTCATTGGCGAGCTCCCTCAGCGGCTCCCCAGGCCGACGCTTGCGGCTACACAGTTCAGAGCGGAGCAGGCTAGCTGTAGAGCATAGTCCAAAGCGCCTCTTTAAAGCTCCCACCAATGCATCATAGTCACTCCTATCATCAGGGTTAAGTAGCAGCAGGCAGTGGCGTTTTCTCCTGGAGGCCAAGGGAAGCCAGGCTTCCCCTGTGTTTTCGGATTATAGTTATAATTTTAATAAATAAATAAAAACACAAATTCTTTGTTGTGTGTTGCTGCCGGCCCGTCTCTCCCCATTCTCATTGAGTATTTTACAAAGAGTGAAACAGCGCCCCTCTAGATGTTATGGTAAAACAGTAGATTGCACCCTCTGTTGCGACAGGAGGCCAGCCGAAATTGGCTTCCCTTGGTGAAAAAAATTGAGGGATTGACCAATCAGACAAGGCTCACGTCATGCCCCTGCCAACCTGTGATTAGTCAGGGCCATGCCAAGGGAAGCCAGAGGCGGCTGGCTTCCCTTGCCTCACAATCCAATCAAATCGCATCAACTTAGTGTCGCGTCCTAAAACCCGGAAGTAAGCTGCGCTCGGTTTCCCTCCACAAAAAAGCAATGGGATTTCTCCATAGGATTTTGGAAAATAGCTCGAAATAAGGTCAGTGGAAAACGAACCTGTTAGATAAATGCACGTTTTGTTCAGTCGGATAATAGCCACATGTCTACCCTACTTTTATAATTTTCGAATCATAAATCTAATCGATAGAAGATAGATAGCGTCACTGCACCACTCTCACCGCCGTTAGAAAGTAGCAAGCAACTGAAGCAAGTGCAATTATGGAGGGTGGAGATGTGGAGTATTTAATCAAAAAATAATTGTACTAAACTTCCGCTACAGCAGCAACAACAAATAAAATCTGATGACAGGCCAATGCCCAAACTGGAGCTGTGTACAGCGAGGAAAAAAGGAGCGAATCGGACGTAAAACGTTAAAGGTCTCCTGATTTAGTTTGTGAATGAATGCTTATTTGAGTTTGGGCTGGAGAGTGCGTGCGGACCTGTCGGTTAGATAACAGGCATGTGTAAGTCCTGCATCTGTATGATACAAATGTGTGTAAAATGATACCGGGTGCTGTAATCACTCATCTGGTTACGTTATTACATTGACCACCACACCCCCGACCCAAAAGAAAGGACGTATTATTGGCTTCCCCTAATTTTTTTCCCACGCCATGCTACTGGCAGCAGGCTGGTTAAAGCATCCCCAGTAAGGCACATTGCAAGCTGGAGGGCCTTTTCTTCAGCAGACCACCTGCCAGCCTTGGCTAGCAATTCAAATTGTGCCTGGAATGCTTCCCAGTTAGCTTTGCCATCATACCTGGGGGTTTTCATAGATGAGGGGAGGGCTTCTCTGTGCTGCTCAGTGTGTTGACTCGTGCCTGCCCTCTTTGTCTCTGTTTTCCCGCGTGTGTCGTCTCTATCGAGGGAGTAGCCGGAGCGGTCGAAGCCAGCCTCAGCGGCCATTCTCATGGTCATTTCTCTCACCCGCTCTCTGTGGCTGTCCGTTCCCCGACCCTCAGCAGCGCCGAAGTGTTGCCGCGCGTCAACTTCCTCCTCCCGTTTAATTTTAGAGTAGTCCCACAGCGACATGTTCTCACCGAGATGGAAACTGCAGGCTGTATGGCAGCAATCACTGTAGCACGCCGCTAGTTAGCTGCCGTTAATCCGAGTTTAACTTTTACTTCTGACACCAAATGTAGCGTCCCGCTACAGGAACACAGGGAGGCTTAGTTTGTCCTTTATCCGGGAGTTTATTGCACAGATCACAGGTTACTGTTGGCCATAACCACACCAAAACAATCTACTAACCCTGTCGTATTCTCACACTCCGTCACGTCTCCCGCTAGCTCTCCTTGCTTCCCGCGTCCCTCTTTCCAGGAACCTCCCTCTTCCAGCCCCAACCAACCAGACAACACTCTCCCACCCAAACCCACAGCTGCAGGTCACAAGAACCGTCCATAAAAACAGTGGCACGTTCACTGACACTCTGTAAAATGCAAACAAACTCTGAACAACAAACACATCAAACATCAACATTATAACCAGTCCGTTCTATTTCGTATATGGCTTCGCCCTCTAAGGCTATTGCTATTGGGTTTACCCTTCTGCGCCCCCGCGCAGTGCTGAAAACACTTGTAGTCCACGCCCACCCGCTAGGTGGGCCCCACCCTCGGGCCACCTTCCGGTATAAATAGGGAGGTTGCCCGGTGATCTGCTCCCTCTTTTCTTCAGCAACCAGCAGTTTACTGAAGCACGAGAAAGCAGCAGCATGAGCAATAAAGAGTGTGTCCGTATGTGCCCTTCGTGCAATACAGGCTACATTATGAGCTATGATTTGCATCCGATATGCGCAGCCTGTCTGGGGCCAGAGCACGCGGACGCGGCTCTCAGCCAGCAGGTTGCATGTCCTCATTGTGTGCGTCTTCCTTCATCCGACAGGAAGCAAAGGGCGGACGCTCTAGCTGCTGCGGGTGAGGAAGACGTCTGGGGTGGGCAGATGCCCATCCAGGACAGCCTGTTTATGGAGGCGAGTGGGGGGCAGGAGTCGGACGACTCCTTCCCCGCCTCCCTCCAGGGCTCGCCATGCGGCTCTCCCCTTCCCCCTCTTCCCCGGACGGGGGAGACGGGGTCGGAGCGAGAGTCAGAGGTGGCGGTCGAGCACGTGGTCCCCTTCTCCGTGGCCACGGCGCTACCGGCATTGGGAGGCATCATGCTGGAGCTGCCGGAAATAATTGGCAAGGCAGCAGCATGTAGAGGTCTCCCCGTTCCACGAGTACGGGAGAGGGTGGCTCTGGACGACATGGCGGGCGTGTTTTCCCGGGTGCAGACGGGCAGGAGTGATCCGATCTGGCCGCGCTTCCCCGCCATTAGGCGGTATCAGGAAGGTGCAGCGGCGAACCCGAGGAGCTTGAGGGTTTCACAGATGAGGTTTTCCCAACCACCCCCGCTCTGGAACCAAGCTTAACGGCATTTTTCGGGGTAAGACAGGCCAACTTGGTCGCCGGACGGCGCCCTATGTTGGCCGACCCCAAGGACCAGTATGTCGCCCGCCAGGCTGACCGGGCGCACCAGTGTACGTTCCAGGCGTCAGCAGCGGCAAACAACATCGCTTTGTTGACCAACTCGGTGGTGACGTTGGTCGAGCGATCCACCACCGTGGCTCCAGAGGAGTCGGAGGAAATCGCTAAGGCGGCCAGCACGGCCCTCACGCTGTGCGCAGCCGTGGCGGTGTCCCAGGCGAGGATTACGGCATGGATGACGGAGCACATCCGCCAGCACGTCGGCTGGCTCCAGCCAGCGGTGAAGCAGCAGCGACACCAGCGGCAGCAGCAGCAGCCAACCCAGCCACAGCGGCAGATGGACAGACACCAGCAGCAACAGCAGCCGAGGCGTCAGAATCGTCCGTCAGCGGCGGCTGGGGCACCGACCCGCACCTCCAGGGCACCGTCCCGCACCGACGGGCCCCCACCAGAGAGGGGGGGTAAGAAGGGAGTGAGGTACTCCCGTTCGGCGTCTACTCCACGAGAGCCGCCGAAAAAAACAAAGCCGACCTTGACGGTTTGGGGGGGAGTGTGATCGAAATAAAAGTTGTTTATTTCCTAACATGTGGTCTGAGTCATCAGTTACAAATGTGTGTCACATATCCCCCACCCTGGGAGCTGGCTATGACCTGTCGGTTAATAGCCAGCCGGGTTCGGTACAAAAGCCTGTATTTAATCTATCGATTAATAAGCTGCGGAGCACAATAATTACACCAACTGCCTCCAATCTGATGATTAGTAGGCGGCATGGTTCGCGACAGATTTCTGATGGTTATGACTCTTCGGTTATTAAACGACAGACCTCGCGGCATTCTTCTGTCCGAGATACGCCACCTATACACGGTCATAATAAGCCCATGAGAGAAGTGTTAACGCCTCATGTGGATATTACTGCACACACCTCCATCCATCCTCTGAGCGTGTACACGTCTCATGATGCGAGGCGGAGTGATACGCAGCGTGTGGAGGCCTCCGCACAGCCCTTTCGCTCTAGGCCCACCTTGGGTTGCCTCACGGGCAGCGGCGGCGAGGGCTTTGGAGTGGCTCGTCATCATGACAACCACAACACATCTCGAACAGGTGCACCCACTGTCAGAGTGTTTCTCGGCGTGGCAGCGCCTGTGTTTGAGGGACGGATGGATGCACAGGCTGATCAGCAGAGGGTACACCCTGCAGTTCGCCTCCACCCCCCCACAGTTCAACGGGATACAGGTGACATGCCTAACATCCCGAGAACAGTGTCTTGCGCTCCAAGCAGAGCTACGGGAACTCCTGTTGAAAGAGGCTATTTCCAGGGTTCCCCAGGAGGAAGAAAATCAGGGGTATTACTCCCGCTATTTTCTTATCCTGAAAAAGACAGGGGGAATGAGACCCATCCTCGACCTGTCAGTTTTCAACGAGGCAATAATGAAAAGACCTTTTCACATGCTGACGGTCAAAAAGGTGCAAGAGTGTGTTCACCAGGGAGATTGGTTCACCTCTATAGACCTGAAGGATGCTTACTTCCATGTGCCCATCATTCCGAAACACAGGAAATTCCTGAGGTTTTCATTCCAGGGAATAGCGTACCAGTACAACCGTCTGCCGTTCGGCTATTCCCTGGCTCCTCGTACTTTTTCAAAGTGTGTAGAGACGGCGCTGCAGCTGCTAGGAGGAATGAGAGTACTATTTTACCTGGACGACCTGCTGCTGCTGGCTCGCTCCAGGGAGGAAGCGGCTTTACAGACGGTACAACTCATATCGCATCTGTCAAAGCTGGGTTTCATGATCAACTGGAAAAAGAGCTGTCCTGTTCCAGCCCAGAGTATTGTTTACCTGGGGGTGGAATTGAACTCAGCCCGCATGAGAGCACGACTCTCACGGCAGAGAGTGGAAACGCTGACAGCTCTCCTTCAACGTGTCATACCACGCAGCGTGGTGACGTCACTCTCCGTGATGCGGCTGCTCGGCATGATGGCAGCAGGTCACGTGGTGATGCCCCTGGGTCTCCTACACATGAGAAGACTGCAGAGGTGGTTCATCAGCCTCCGCATCGACCCCATACGACAGAAGATGCGCATGGTGGTCATCCCTCTGTCCGTGGGTTCAGACTTAACATACTGGAAAAGTCCCCACGTCCTGTCAGAGGGGGTTCCCCTGGGCAGGGTGGACGCGTTCGCACATCGGCCATGGCCCAGACTGCTGTACGCCTTCCCACCAGTCCCGCTGATTCCTCGATTCCTGGACCGAGTGCAGGAAGAGCGGCTGTCAGTGATCCTGATAGCCCCGGAATGCACGGGAGCTTCCTGGTTTCCATGCCTACAGCGTACGCTGTCAGGCTGGCCGTGGGAGATTCCGTGGCGGGGGGACGCTCTCTCACAGGTGGAGGGAGCGATCTACAGTCACCCAGTGATAGGCCAGCCCTTATGGGCATGGCCCCTGAGCGGGAACACTTAGAGAGCTGGGGTCTCTCTCAAGATGTTGTACGCACCATTCAGGGAGCCAGGGCCGCGTCTACCAGAGCGTCCTACACAGCCAAGTGGGCAGCGTTCCAGCGTTGGTGTGTAGGGAGAAGCCTGGACCCCATTACGTGCCCCCTGCCTCACGTGCTGTCATTCCTCCAGCTGTTGTTGGACAAGAATTTGGCGTTCAGCACAATCAAGGTGTATGCGGCTGCCATATCATCTTGTCATGTGGGTTTCGGAACAGGGACGTTGTTCAGTCACCCCCTGACGAAACGGTTTCTGCAACGGGTACGAAGACTCAGACCGGTGTCACGCGCACTGGCGCCTCAGTGGGATTTGGCTTTGGTGTTACGAGCACTATGCAAAGCCCCATTTGAACCTTTAGAGGAGGTTCCCCTCAACATGTTATCAGCCAAAGTAGTACTGCTTTCAGCTCTAACATCGGCGAAAAGGGTGAGTGATTTATCCGCTCTCTCTGTGGCCCCGTCATGCCTCCGGATCCAGGGGGATGGCAGTTCGGCTGTGTTACGTCCTAACCCAGCCTTTATGCCAAAGGTCATCACTAGCTCTTTTAGATCAAGAGTGATCACCTTGGATGGGTTTTTTCCGCCTCCTCATAAATCGGAGGAAGAAGCCACATCTCATCTCCTCTGCCCGGTGCGCGCGCTGGCCTGCTATGTGGCGCGCACAGCGACAGTGCGCCGTTCTCAGCGCCTGTTTGTGCATTACAGAGAGCGCTCTATCGGGCAACCTCTGTCTACACAACGGCTGTCACACTGGCTGTGTGAGGCGGTCTCACAGGCGTGTGTCTCATCTGGGGTGGAGCCCCCCGAGAATATCAAAGCGCACTCAACCAGAGGAATTTACTCCTCCACGGCGTTGAGCGGAGGAATGTCAGTGGAAGATATTTGCACGGCTGCATCTTGGTCTTCCCCCTGTTCATTTATTCAATTTTATTTGAGGGATGTTTCCCTTTCCTCTATGACGCACCCTGTACTGGGTGTCCTGTCAGAGTGAGTGACGTCAGGGAGCCATCTGAGCGCCTCTCTCCTGCCTCTCGGCACACAGAGAGCGGCCTTTTCCCCTCGTAGGAGAGGGATGTTCCCCTTCCTCTAATACACTTCGTACGAAGTGTCTGATTAGAGTGAGTAACGTCAGGGATCCAGCTGAGCGCTCTCCTACCTGGCTGGCGCGGAGAGAGCGGCTGTTCCCCCTCTATGATCGCAGGATAAGGTGGGACCTTCGTCCGTACTTCTCACAGCGGTCGGTATGTATTGTTCCCAGCCTTCACCCCGTCAGGAAAACAGGTATGTTTGCTATGTTCCAGGGATGGGGAGGTGCCATTACGCATGGCACAACAGGCAGGGATGTGTTATTGAGCAGGTGTGTCTGTGCCTCTAGTGCTGGACGGACCCAGTGGGGCGCAGACTACATCATGCTTCGCCCTTAACCCAATAGCGATAGCCTTAGAGGGCGAAGCCATATACGAAATAGAACTGAGGTTACCTAACTGTAACCCAGCTTCTATGAGTAATAGGCGCAGCCCTCTAAGCGCCGGGCCCCACTGGCTCTACGAATAGCTGAAGAAAAGTTATATTGTATGGGAGCAGATTGCACCGGGCAACCTCCCTATTTATACCGGAAGGTGGCCCGAGGGTGGGGCCCACCTAGCGGGTGGGCGTGGACTACAAGTGTTTTCAGTACTGTGCGGGGGCGCAGAATGGTAAACCCAATAGCGATAGCCTTAGAGGGCTGCGCCATTTACTCATAGAAGCTGGGTTACAGTTAGGTAACCTCAGTTCTCCCTGTCATGTTTTCCTCTGGGTATATTGTCTGGTCTCTTTTCCCTGTGTTTTCATGTCTGTCGTTAGTTTCCCTGGTGTGTCTAATTTCCTGATTGTTTTCACCTGTCACTCCTTGTGTGTCTCCTGTGCTCATCAGTGTCAGCCCCGCCCCTGATTGTTCCGACCTGTGTCTAGTTACCCTGTGTTTAAATTCCCCTGTCTCCCAGTGTTCAGTGTCGGTTCGTCTTGTGTATTGGCTTGTCCTCGGTGAGTGTTCTGTTCTGTCTTTGTCAGTATAGCCTTGGAATAAAGGAATTATTTTTACTGCATTTGGGTCCTACCTGCTTCACACATCGTAACATTACAAACCGACCAAGAATGGACCCAGCGGATTCAGCTTTTTTGATGCTACAGGCGGCTGCTAAGAGAAGGAGGCGCAAAGCCAAGCTAGCAGCCATGCCTCCATGCTCCAGTACCGGCCCACGCAGCTTTGCGTCCATACTGGATTACCTGGCTTACACAGCCAGGGTCCAGGCTTCCGCTCCGGACCTTACAGCCAGGTTTCCGGCTCCAGAACCGGACCTTACAGCCATGTTTCCGGCTCCAGAACCGGCCCTTACAGCCATGATTCTGGCTTCAATTCCGGCCCCCGCAGCCATGTTTCCAGACCCAGCTCTGTCCCCAGCTGCCACAGTCCCATCTCAAGTTTCCTCTCGAGTCCCCTCTCCAGTCCCCTCTGGAGTCCCCTCTCGAGTCCCCTCTCCAGTTCCCTCTCGAATCCCCTCTCCAGTTCCCTCTCGAGTCCCCTCTCGAGTCCCCTCCTCTAGTCCCTCCTCTAGTCCCTCCTCTAGTCCCTCCTTTAGTCCCTGCTCTTGTTCCTTCTTTAGTCCCTCCTCTCGTCCCCTCTCTAGGTCCCCTCGTGAGTCCCCTCTCGAGTTCCCTTCTCTAGTTCCTTCTCTAGTCCCTACTCAAGTCCCTCCTCTAGTCAATTCCCTAGTCCCATCTCTAGTCCCTCCTCTAGTCACTTCTCGAGTCCCCTCTCCAGTCCCCTCTCCAGTTCCCTCTCGAGTTCCCTCCTCTAGTCCCTCCTCTAGTCCCTCCTTTAGTCCCTGCTCTAGTCCCTCCTTTAGTCCCTCCTCTCGTCCCTCTTCTCGTCCCTCCTCTAGTTTCCCTCGCGAGTCCCCTCTCGAGTTCCCTTCTCTAGTTCCTCCTCTAGTCCCTCCTCTAGTTCCTCCTCTAGTCCCTCTTCTAGTCCCTCCTCTAGTCTCTCCTCTAGTCCCCTCTCTAGTTCCCCTCTCGAGTCCCCTCTCGAGTCCCCTCTCGAGTTCCCCCTTGGTTCCCCTCTCGATTCTCCTCTCGAGACCCTACTCGAGTCCCCTCTCGAGTTCCCCCTTGGTTCCCCTCTCGAGTCTCCTCTCGAGTCTCCTCTCGAGTCCCCTCTCGAGTCACGTCTCAAGTCCCTACCCAATGTCCTGGTCCGTTGGAGGTTCCGCTGGGGGTCCTGCCAACTCCATGTCCTGTCCCGTTGGAGGCCCCGTCGACTACTCCTCTGCCAGGGGTCCTACCAATCGTATGTCTGTCCCGTTGGAGGCCCCGCCGACTGCTCTCCTGCCAGGGGTCCTGCCAACCCTGTGTCCTGTCCCGTTGGAGGTCCCGCCGTCTACTCTCCTGCCGGGGGGCCTGCCAGCTCCTTGTCCTGTCTCGTTGGAGGTCCCGCCGACTGTTCTCCTGCCGGGGGTCCTGCCAACTCTTAGTCCTGTGCCGTTGGAGGCCCCGCCGACTACTCTCCTGCCGGGGGTCCTGCCAACCCTTTGTCCTGTCCCGTTGGGGGTCCCATCGTCTACTCTCCTGCCGGGGGTCCTGCCAGCTCCTTGTCCTGTCTCGTTGGAGGTCCCGCCGACTACTCTCCTGCCGGGGGTCCTCCCAACCCTTTGTCCTGTGCCGTTGGAGGCCCCGCCGACTGCTCTCCTGCCGGGGGTCCTGCCAATCCCGTGTCCCGGTCCTCTTCCGTGGGGGATCCTGCCGAGGCCTGTCCCACCAGCTCCGACACCGGGACCTGCCCGGCCTCCGGCGCTGTCCCGTCAGCGCCTTCCTGCCCGGCCTGCGGAGCTGTCTGGTCTTCGCCCTCGAGCCCGGCCCTCTGAGAGCCCGGCCCTCTGAGAGCCGGAGTCTTCACCCTCGATCCCGGGCCCCTGAGAGCCACGGCCTTCGCCCTCGAGCCCGGCCCCCTGACTTTCCCGGCTGCGGTCCTCGCCCTCATGCTCAGCCCCCTGAGTTCGCCCACGGTGGCCTTCGCCCCTCCATAACCCCCACCTTGGACTCTGTCTTGCCCCCGGCCGTCCGCCCGAGTCCCCCTTCTCGGCTTCTACCTTGCCCCCGGGCCGTCCGCCCGAGATCCCTTCCGGGTCCTCCGCGGTGCTCCTCAGTTGTCAGCCCAAACCCGTCCTCCTGACCCCCTCCACCCACCCTGGTGGCCCTAGTTTTATATATTTCATATATTTGGAACCCATAGGTCGATTTGGGTTATTGACACCTTTTCTGAACCGTTCGAGCCAATAGAATCGAGTGACAGTTAGTAAGTCCGCCTTAAGAGACACTATTTTGGGATACATTTTATCCATTTTCACCCTTTTCTCTGGTTCTTCCAAAAGTTAACTTAGACTTTTTCTGACCCATGTGCATCACCCTGGATCTCTGCCTATGTGCCTGTGAAATGCCTGTGAAATTCTGCTCTCTCCCTCTGTTCACATCACTTTTACCCAGCTTTCACACACTTATTGCTGGGTAATTAAACCAGTTTAATGCACTTTTTAACACTGACATACCCAGGATTCAAGCTTCTTTCCTGGGTTACATAGTGCTGTGAAGCAGCCTGTCCTCTGGGTGGGAGAGCGAGGTGCTGGAAGGAGCTCTCTGTCTGGGTCACAGCCTGCTGCTGCTGCTGCTGCTGCTGCTGCTGCTGCTGCTGCTGCTGCTGCTGCTGCTGCTGCTGCTGCTGCTGCTGCTGCTGCTGCTGCTGCTGCTGCTGCTGCTGGTCTCTCCCTCCCTGTATTCACATAACTTTTACCCAGCTTTCACACACTTATTGCTGGGTAAGAAAGCCATGTGCATGACCCTGGATCTCTTTCTGTGTACATGCAGGACCCTGCTTACAGCAGTGACTCTGCTGTACATTTCATGAGTCAAATGTGGATGAAATGGACAGGTTTCAAGCTTCTTTCCTGGGTTACATAGTGCTGTGAAGCAGCCTGTCCTCTGAGTCCCGAGGAGAGTGGAAGTCCATTGCCTCTAAATAGAGGTAAAATTAGGTCTGTCACTTTGGGTAACCGCACCACTGTCAGACGTCTCCTGAGAATGGACGTCCATTCTCTCTAAATAGGGTTAGGGTGGAAACCACCCAAGGGTCGGAAGTACAGGCAGCCCAGTAGCTGAGCTGCTGCTGGGAAAAACAGCCGACGACCGGCCCCGGGACTTCAGGGCCTAGCCCCCCGGCCCCTGAAGCCCCCTGGGGGGCGCTGGTAAGGCTCTGAAGCACGAGGCCGCCTGGAAGCCAGGCGACCTGGGGCACGAAAGTCATTGGCCGGTTGAGTGGGCCGCTGGGACCTCTGCAGACCACCCCTGTAAGCCGGTGGCTGAGTGCGGCTGCTAGAGCGACCCCTGGGCCTGCTGGGAGTGGCCATGGGTCTGCGAAGACCCGAGAGCTGCTGCCTGGTCTGCCTAGCTTGGGAAGCACGCTCCAGCGCCTCCAGGGCAGCTGACCCAAACAGCTCCCCTGGCTCGACTGGCACGCTACGGAGGACTCTCCTACATGTCTCCGTTAGTGGTGACTGGGCCAGCCAAACCTGGCGACGAGTCTGTACCAGAAAGGACATAACTCGTCCCAATTCCCTAGTCATTAGGGCAAAGGCCTGCACTGAGGCCCAGCAATGAAGGCTCGGCCGGAGCCTGCTGCAGCGAGGTGGAGAGGGCCAGCATTAGATGGGAGAGGGAGTTCCCGATACGACCCATGCGTGCCACTGCGTCGTAGGCCCTACAGAGCTGCCCATATGTGACCCTGCACTGAGGCCGAGGGCACCTGACCTCAGGCCTTAGAGCCTCGTCAGGAGCCAGAATCAGGGAGGCGATGGCAGGCTCAATGGGTGGCATGCCACCCAGCCCCAACCTCGCCAGGTCCTGCATGCAGCCAAGGTCCGGGCATCAGAGCCAGCGTGACAGAGGGCCCTGGTGTCCCTCCAGCATGCCTGGAGCTCCCTCAGGTACTCCTCTGAAGGAGGAACGGTGAGGGGGACAGGGGCTGGGCTACGCCTGAAGAAGGCACTAGCCTGAACCAAGTCGGCCTGCGGAACCGGAATCTGCAGGTGCGCCAGGGCCGTCACCATGAGGTTAATTTTCACTGCTACGCCGATGACACACAGGTCTACATTTCCTCCAAACCCACCACTGCCCTCCCCCCAACCTCCCTCACCACCTGCCTTGAGGACATCAGGAGCTGAATGAACAGGAACCTCCTGAAGCTTAACGGTAGCAAAACTGAGGCCCTGCTCATCGGCTCCAAATCCACCCTCACCAATTCACATATCACCCCAGCATCAAACATCATCATCGACGGCTTCCCCATACCATTCGCTGCCCAAGTGAAAAGCCTCGGTGTCATTCTCGACGGCTCCCTCTCATTCGCACCACACATAAAAAACATCACCCGCACCGCTTTCTTTCATCTTCGGAACATCTCCAGACTCCGCTCATCTCTGTCCCAACCCGGATTGATTACTGCAATGCACTTCTGACTGGCCTCCCCATCAAGCTCCTCAATAGACTGCAAATAATCCAGAACTCTGCTGCCCGGATCATCACCCGCACCAACTCATCCGACCACATCACCCCCATTCTCACTCAGCTACACTGGCTTCCTGTACGCTACCGTATTCACTACAAAAACATTCTACTCATATACAAAGCTGTCCATAACCTTGCCCCCATCTACATCTCTGACCTCCTTCAGGAGTACACCCCCTCCCGCACCCTCCGCTCTTCGTCCGTAGGACTTCTCACCGTCCCAAGCTATCGCCTCAAAACCATGGGTGCTCGAGCTTTCAGCTGCTCGGCTCCCAGACTCTGGAACTCCCTGCCACTACACATCCGACAGTCTGATTCCAAAACAACATTCAAAACCCAACTCAAAACCCACCTGTTCAAACTGGCATTTTCTCTATAATCTGTACCCTGTGTCCTTTTGTAGTCAATTTCCTGTTGTTTGTCTTGTCTTACCCCGGCTGATACATCACTGAATCCACTGTTTTAATTTGTAAGGTAAAATTGTAAATGTAAATTGTAAATCTGTAACCCTGTAAGGTGTCCTTGGGTGTTTTGAAAGGCACCCCCCAAAATAAATGTATTATTATTATTATCCTCATACAGAGGTGCGGCAACCGAAGGAGGGGCGGCAACCAAAGGAGGGGCAGGCGGCACACTAGCAGCCCCTATACCGGGCCCTGGCTGAAGGGCCAAGAGGAGCGACTTCATCGTGTCCATGTCGGTAGCTAGCTGATCCACTTTAGAGGACAGCCTGTTTCTAGTCCTCCTATTGCGGGGTGCACCTATGGCCATCCCTCCCTCAAGTCACCGGGGACGGCCGAACTGATCTGGAGGAGGATGTGACAAAGAGAGGTGTCCGTTGGCTGCCGCCAGACGTTCCACCTCAGTGATTCTAGCCACTCTGAGTGCCCGGGGCATGCAGCTACAGTTCATGCAGGCACCTACCGTGAGAGCTTCCCTTAGATGCTCGAGGCCGAGGCAAGAGGGGCAGCGGTCATGGCCGTCCTCGGGCTCAAGAGAAGCCATACAGGCGCTACATGAATGAGCCATTCTGTAGGTAGCCAGATGCAGCGTAGCCGGAAGTGGGTGCGGGAACACACCAGCTACCTGGTACACCAGCACACCAGCTACCTGCTTAATGGAAAGAGTAGAGCCGCGCCGCTACTCGCCAAACAGAAAGAGGGATGTAATTACACCTGTCAGAGAATATTTTAATGACATCTCTTTGTGTTTTAAGATTCTCAGTCTTTCTCAACATTTCTCCTGCAAGTAATTTCTCAGGAAGACACAGGTCAAAAGGTCTTCTACCTTTCCTGTGGGAGGAAGGGTTAACTGCCCGATGCAGTAACGAGACAAACAATCTTTGTTTGTCCATCTGTTATCGATTTAGAGTAAAAGCCTGCGCTTCTAAGTTCCGCCCCTTCTCAGAGACCAGGTCCGAGCGGTTCTTTCTTTGTGTGGGCAGAATTGATTTGGCAGCCTGCATTGACAGTGCGAGTTGCTTTGTTAATCCTCCGGCCGTATTAAACTCAATAAATCCCAGTGTTTGACATTCAGAACTCCTGCTCCTCCCGTGTCTCTCTGAGTCCTGATTTCCATTGCAACAGAAGTTTCCCTTACAAATTGGCGTTGTCGACAGGATACCAAAAGATCTTCAGAGGCTGGTAAGTAAATTTCTATTTTGAGATTGGCTTGCCAGTATCTGTGGTTGACAGTATCATAAATTACCTGAAAAAACTGAGCTGCTGCAATTTTGTTTGGTTTCTCTACTCGTTTACATTTGGGGCTAATAAATAACCTTGAAAATCGGTGTCTCGGGACATTGTCCTGGCCGATTTTCCCTGTGGTTGTTGCTGGGGCATGTGCTTACAGAACAAACACGGCTCATGTAAAAACAATGAGAATATTTGGGGCTAATAAATAACCTAGGAATATCGACTTTCATCGATTTCCTCTGTGTGTGATTCTCGGAATTAAATTACCGGACAATTACACACAGCAAATATTCGGAGAGACCTTGAAAGAGAGCATCAGTAAAGTGGAGCTTCTGCATTAGAAGCAATGTGATAGATTTGTATTGAAACAAATCGCAGAATTCAGGATATTTCAGAGGTTAAACTGCTTAGATCAACAGCATTCCTGCTGCGCTGCCGATTCTCTCCCCCCTGTGGAGAGCTGCATGCAGACAAAGAGAGAGGAACAGCACATAGTCATTATTTCCACAATATTGCCATTTTTGAACTAAAGAAAGTGGTTAAACGTGGTGTGAGAATGTCATATATGAATTGCTGAATACAAGGATTATGAGTAAGAAGGCACTCATAATTAAACAGATATTTCTCTACCCCCTCTGAAAGTCTCCCTTATTCGGATTAAATTAAACTGGAAGAGTTTTCTGTCATGCTGGCGATTGTTGAGAGTTCATGTTTGTTTGTATAATTGTTTCGTGTTTGTTTGTCTACCCGCCGTCTGGTGCATGCTTTGTAACTAATAATGAATCAGTCCACAGCCAGGATAAAATGAACTAAACTTTAGTTATCTCACCAAATGTAAATGACTTGAGTAAAAAAGATAATGTAAAGATGTAAAGCTCAAACAGCTCAATGTTGTATTATTTGTTTCATTTATTCTTAAATCTATGTATTGTATGGTAATAATGAATAAAAAATAACTTAATGTATTGAACACATTCCGAAACAAAGCAGATAAGACAGAACCAGACTCAGACATGATACTCATAGTGATTGAAACCTTTTGCGCTGTTGCTGCAAAATGAAAACCTTGTTGATTGTCTGTTTCCAACTGGCCACTGGAATCAGATAATTGATATACGTTGAAGTTCAATTACAGTTTAAATATAGTTTAACATTCTTTATTAAACTGTTTCAAATTATTTCTAGTACAATTGGTCTATACAGACATTACTACAATCCTAATAGTTGTTAAATACTGAGCTTATGAACAATAGAGTAAAGGTTGCTGGTTAAGCCAGGATCAATATACTTGTTGAGGTTTTATTGTGTACATAATAAATGTGTTTAAATGAGTTGAGCAATTTTTAAAGGAGTATAATGTTGCAATCTTTTTGAGATAAGTAATTGCAGTTCAAAGATAGATGTTGTTTTCTCCTTCTCTCGTTCACGAGCCCACAAATAAATCATGAGATTTCCAAATCCGAACAGACAGAGAAGTTTTTTTTCAACTAAACTATTTTGCTAGATAAGTTAGATAAGGTGCTGTTTTGCCCATGGAGAGGTTTGGTTTTTTTGGACGGAATCTCCCCCTTTCTCTGCTCCTAAAGTGCTGCAGAGTTGGATAGAAAAACGCAGCACACAGGGTCAGAGACAGGTGTGACCTCTGGAGGGGAAGAGATTCAGGCTACCCCCAACCAAACACACACACACGCACACACCAAACACACACACACACACACACACACGCACACACCAAACACACACACACACACCAAACACACACACACACACACACACTTTGGATGTGTATTTGCCTTAATCCACTTTGTGTGAGGAGGAACAGATGATTTTGGCAGGCAGAACAACTGAAGCAGCAGGTAATAATAACAGAAATGCCAAAGAGTCACATCTGATAGAAATAGATAAAAGCATTTATTTTAATTGCAGCAGTCAGTTTATAATTTTGCCAGGATTGTTGAGCATTTTCATAAATGTATTTTCATGCCTCTGTGCAAGGCTTAGTCTTTCTATCTGTATAGCCACTGGTGTAACTAAGTTCATAAACTCAACAAATACTGTACTTGGGCACTATTTTGAGATACTTGTACTTTATTTGAGTATTTAAATGTTTTGCTACTTTATTCTTCTACTTCTACAGTTCAGAGGTACATGGTGTATTTCTACTCCGCTACATGTATTTCATACCTTTTAGTTACTTTACGGATCTGGATGAATTATGTGAAATATAATCAAGTGTTAAATCAGACTGTAGTTCCACCTGGAGTAAATCCACCAGCTACCCTGCAGTCTACAAAGTCATTCAAACTAGCTGCACCGTTACCAGCTTTGAGAACACTTTCATGATCAATCATTATAAAACACATCATATTATTCTGAAATGGACCAATCTGCACAACGACTACCTTTACGGCCCGTCTACACTACAGCGTCGACAGCGTCGAAAGCTCCAATCTGCTCCACTCTGCCCATTCACTTTCAATGGGGTGACGTCACGTAGCCGCGCTTTTTCGTTGAACTGAATTGTGGGTAGCAGAGCGAGGCGTCTCAGGCGTCTCAGGCGACAGAAGTTGAACAATGTTCAATTTCTGTCGCCTGACGGCCCGTCTACACTACAGCGTCGACAGCGTCGAAAGCTCCAAGCTGCTCCAAGCTGCCCATTCACTTTCAATGGGGTGACGTCACGTAGCCGCGCTTTTTCGCCGAACTGAATTGTGGGTAGCAGAGCGAGGCGTCTCAGGCGACCCAGGCGACCAGAAGTTGAACATTGTTCAACTTCTGGTCGCCTGGACGCCGGAGTAGCCAGCGCCAGCCAATCAAATCCCGTTTCCCAAAATCTGACAGCTGAAGCGCTAGCCAATCAAACCGCGTCTAAGCTGGGAGAGATATCCCGCCGTTCATTTCTATATTTCAAAAAAAGTCGGAGGAGAAACTAATTATCGCCGTAGCGAATCACCCGGTTTTGTATGACCAGACCCTCTTCACCTCCCGGGATACAAACCGGAGGAACCAGGCATGGAGGGAGGTGGCAGAGACAGTGGGGGAAACTGGTAGGTTTTCGCCTGTTTGGGGAGTTTATATATATATTGCTCGCATAAAATCCCCGGGGGTTTTTGCTTTGTATGTCGGGGGCGGGAGATTCATGTGATTGGTTGTTGGCCGTGTTGCTTGAATAAAATCCCCAAGCTCCAGACACGCCCAGCTCCAAGCTATTTTTGGAGCTGTAGTGTGGACGCTCCGTGAGACGCCGGAGTAGCCAGCGCCAGCCAATCAAATCCCGTTTCCCAAAATCTGACAGCTGAAGCTGTAGCCAATCAAACCGCGTCTAAGCTGGGAGAGATATCCCGCCGTTCATTTCTATATTTCAAAAAAAGTCGGAGGAGAAACTAACTATCGCCGTTGCAAATCACCCGGTTTTGTATGACCAGACCCTCTTCACCTACCGGGATACAAACCGGAGGAACCAGGCATGGAGGGAGGTGGCAGAGACAGTGGGGGAAACTGGTAGGTTTTCGCCTGTTTGGGGAGTTTATATATATATTGCTCGCATACAATCCCCGGGGGTTTTTGCTTTGTATGTCGGGGGTATGACAGGGAGCTCTGCTCTGAACACCTGAACGGCCCGTTCTAACAGCTGTTCCCCAGCGGTCCAGTCTGTAAGAGTCACTCCGGACCACATAATATGAAAGGAAGAACACCATGCGGCAATGTTGGCACATAACAGCTCGCGGCTGCAGATTGTCACGTAGTGATCGTCTTCTCAAATAGGACATCTTTGATAATAGATTCTGGCCTATCAGAATCAAGATAACGGCGTGGTGTTGTTGCAGGAAATCCCGACGGAGAATAATTTTGCGGTAACACATCTCTATATACATTGATACAACATTACGTGTTGATAGAGATCGTCACATAATGAAATAAGACCCCACGGTTTGATGATTGATAGGTGTGTGGGCTGTCTTCCATTTTCACACACAGAACAATGGGGGATATCCACCCTTATCCACAATGTAAAGTAATTCACACAGCCTCTTCCCTCTGTGAGGAGCAGCAGGTGCAGCTTCATTTAAATATGTCGTGTAGTAAATAGATGGATTTATTTTTTTCATCTCAAGAGAGAATGTGTATTTTGTGTTAGTATTTCAAAAAATCCCCCCAGACAGCGCCGCTGCGGGGGTTGGGTTTCCAGCATGTCAACTTTTTCCTGTGGGGAAATTGCAGGATTGGCTCCAGGTCGCCTTTTTGTTTACTACAACACAAATGTGCCTTTTTATTTCATACAGTTCAATTTGGATTGAGACGGGGAAATAATCCAAACCTCACGCGTGGCGTTTCACCATCAATGGGGCGATATAGCGTGTATGTAATTACATTTCAAATACTGATCTGAGCCCCACCACTGTATGGGTTAGCCCTACCATAGATTACCCAACACAAATACTCGGGAGCCGATAAGTCAATTAATTGCTTATCGCGACAGGCACACAATAAAACAGTGGAAACAAACATGTGTTTGACTTTCATTAGTGAATGAAACTGTGTGCCCTTTTATAGTCTGTGTCCAATATTGTGTATTTGTATATATATTATATATATATCCTAAATATATGCTAAGGTCCCGCTACTGACACGATAGCAGTCATTTCGTGCGCATTTGTGTAATTAAACCCATGATATCAAAATCTCACTCCAGCCAGGTACCCAGAGTTGGCAACCCTGCCCATACCCCAATAATATTTTATTGCAGATCTACATGAATCACACAAACTACCTATTTTGGATTCAATAGGTGACAAGTTTGCATCCCTGCTTGTTATCCTTTCATTACAGAGCTGGGAAAATGGTGTATTGATTAGATTCTGATCCGTGCAAGTCCTATTTTAACTGACTTTAGTTCTAATATTAATGATAATTTGATTTCAACCCATAAGTAATTATTTAAATTAACTCAACATTTCACATGATGGATTAGTGTTCCACATTTTTCCCACTAATTTGTTTTATGATTGAGCCAATGGTAAAGAGAGACATTGATGACCCTGTGTTCCTTTTGTTGTCTCTGGTCTCGGACGGCTTCACTAAAAGTCACCCAGCTCTGCCCTACTACAGTCCGGCTGAGTGCGGTCACAGAGATGCTATGGCTGCGCTACATGACATTAATGGTCTGGTCCGAGAATGGACACCATTTCATACAGAAATATGACTCTCGTTACCACGGAGTGGTTTGCTTGTTTGTTTTTTTAAGGCTATTCTTACTGCTATGCAGAGGATACCTGTAAGATTGGCAAGCTGTGAAAAGCCCCTACTATTTTAGTATAGGCCCCTATTATTTAGTATGTCAGGGGCCTCTTACTGTCTACTTCTACATGTATTTACTAGGGCTGTCAAGTTAACTTGTTAATAACGCGTTAACGCAAAAAAAAATTAACGCCACTAATTATTTTAACGCGATTAACGCATGTGTATTTTTTTTCCTCGGCCGCCCCGTAGTTTCAGAGCGCATCGAGTTTAAAATACCATCTACAAGCTGATGCTGACAGCCCCGCTCCTGCTGCCCGCTTGTGGCAGACCACACTTCCACGCTCACCGGCAGGCACCGACTGGCTATCGGGAGGACCGGGAGGGTGTGTGTCTGTGTGGCCCGAGCGAGCGAGAGAGAGACCTTACGTGCATTACCGTACCGCAATGTGAACGCGGCTATTGTTGTTGTTAGCATCTGGTGCTAGCTAGCTGCGCTAACGGATATAAGGCTGTTTAAATGAAAACAGAGGAGCGCCCTATCCACACAACTGCGCCGAGCACTTGACTTGATGCAGGAAGCAGACAGCGGACATTGTACGAGAAGTCAGCACACTCATGATTGCAGCAACATGATTGCAGCGTCCCGGCAGCTCCCGTTCGAGCATATGCCTTGAGTTGCACATAGCTCCAACGATCTCACTCACTCACTCACTCACTCACACACTCACACACACACACACACACACACACACACACACACACACACACACACACACACACACACAGTATTGTATTATTGTATGAGAGAGGTTCCAGGTTGAATTGAGGCGAATATTTGTAATGTTCAGAGGTTGTTGTGTTTAATATTCATGAGAATATTTGTCATTGTTCAAATGATAATACACATTAGCATAAAGCATATTTGTCCACTCATATGTTGATAAGAGTATTAAAAACTTGAAAAATATTCCTCTAAGGTGCATTTAGAACAGATAAAAAATGTGCGATTAATTTGCGATTAATCGCGATTAACTATGGACAATCATGCGATTAATCGCGATTAAATATTTTAATCGACTGACAGCCCTAGTATTTACATTATATAGACCATGTTTCCACTTGGTGATACTAGAGGCTGCACGGAGCTTAGGCTAAAAATACAACCATTCTGTTCTGCTCTAACGATTCAATTTATAGATTCTATATCAAAATAGTTTGTTTCTATTGTTTCCAATGATAACGTTACCTTTAGTCAGGGGTCGGCAACCCGCGGCCCACGGGCCGCATGCGGCCCTTTAATCCCTCTGCTCTGGCTCCCTTGAGTTTAGACAAAAATAAGAAGGAAATAAAATAAAAGTATTTGTAGGACTATTTATATTTTGTTGCATGGTTGAAAATGTTTCGTATCTTGTATTTTGAGGTGATACTGTGACACATAAATAATAAAAAAAACGGTTTTAATTAGGTCAACTAAAATATGCGTCACATCCTGCTCCGGTCCTGCGCGAGCGCCTTTTCTTGGAGGTGAATAACCTGACCCCCGGCTCGATGAGCGGACTATGGATAAATCAAAGAAAAGTACCGGAGGAACACAGGATTTAATTCTGCGTGGACAGAGTTATCTGCTTTCACAGCAAACGATGCTGGTTTACCGGGATGTCTGATATGTAGAGAGAAGTTGTCAACGGTGGTGCAGCCTTTACGTATCGAGGAACAACACGGGAGAGGAAGACAGCTGACGATCTTCAGTCATAATTCAATGGGGTATGTAATTTATTTCAGAAAACACTTTTTGTTATATTCCATGGAATGCTCTTAACGTCCCGATAGCAATGAATATATTAAATGCTTTGACAATAAATACATACAAAAATGAATCTCTGGAAGCCGTAGCGCTGTAAAAAGCACGACCAATCATCTGCCACGGCCCGGCTAAAATAACTGGATGCCCTGCCTGCCTGTCAGCCTTCCATCTGTGCACAAACTAATCTCGTGCCCTCATTGGTCATGTGCGCGTTCGTGTGTGTTGGAGGAGGGGCTCTGTGAGGAAGTCTGAAGGAAGAGGCATATTTTTTCAAATTCTAGCGCACTCGAGCTGGTTTCTCCATTCTTACCTACCCTACCTTTAACTCTTTTTAGGGTGCAGCTATCTGTTTTATTTATTTCAAAGTGGGCCCATTTTAATAATATTTTTGTTTCCTTCAAATGTGCAGAGGACTCCCCAAGTGCTGTGTTTAATTTATTTTAAAGTAGGTCTGTGTATTATTTTTAATTCTCCTTATAGGAGTTCTTTGTTTCTTAACAGTTGTATATCATGTAATAAATAGCCTAATAAATGCAAAAAAACTGTAGTTTTTGTCTGATATAACAATAAAAAACTATGAAATATGTTTTGCGGCTCCAGACAAAAAAATGTTTTGGAAAAAGGAGCAAAATGGCTCTTTTGGTCAAAAAGGTTGCAGACCCCTGCCTTAAGTGGACGAATGCAAACCTGTTTTCAAATGTAAGGTTTTGAATTTTTTTGACATTTCTCAGTAAAGACACCCTCAGACGCCCACTATCATTCATGCTCCTTCAGTGGTAACTCAGATGTTAAGGGGGATGAAGCTTTTCCTCCCAAATCAGAGATGCCTTGTTTTTTCAACAAAGGTGTGCATTTCCTGCATAATATATCGTTCTCACAATTATTTTTGTTAGTTGCGCACAGCTGATACTGAGTTTTCTCGAGTGATGGATTATGACCTCTACCATGCTTACATGGACTCCTATGTTTTATTTCATATCTAACTGAAGTAAGATAGAATAGAGAGAGCTGTGAGAGAGATGGGAGATGAGGATGAGAGAGGGATGTGGAAGAGAGAATAGAGAGATGAGGATAAGAGAGGGATAGGAAAGAGAGAAGAGTTATTTGCAAGTTGCGTGCTGATACTGAGTTTTCTCGCTTAATAGCTTATAGACGATACCATGTTTAAATAGACTCCTACGTTGTTATTACATTATGTGACATATGTAGGAAAAGGGAGGGGAGAGTCAATTATATTTGAGTAATTGATCTCATATTGAAACATTCATTGCTCAAACCTATGTTTTATGGAAGAGGAAATGTACGCCTGATAAACTAATATTTTATCAAACGGTAAATGGTGAATTAAAATAACATTTAGAATCATTGAGAAAGGGTTATATCCACAGGGACTAGCTCACCTTTAACTTAAAATAACATTTCTCTGCTTTGGACTGATGAGTATATGATTCTTGCATGTTAAATGACTAACACAAACCTTACATGTATGCATGTGCATGTGTCAGGAAGGCTCCCAAATAATTCTGAGGGGCCTATCCTATTTTTGTAATTGAATGATAATGTGCTAATCCATTACTTTGAGTTGTCTGCACCCAGGAAAACATCCCTATCAAGTGTTAACCCAATCACTAGGACAGCTCTGAAGGCCAAGGGTCAGAGAGAGAGGGTCACACCCTCTGGCTGCAGAGAGCACCCCAGCCACGGGCAAGGAGGCACGAGGTCTTCGAGATGAGAGGATTCTGATCTTCAACTTTCTGATGGGATGGGATGCTTCTTCATCTTTCTGCTCAGACAACTCTGCAGGACGAGCGATGGCTTCAGAGGCTCCATGTTTCTTGGAGGGGCAGATTTCTTCCTAAACATCTTCCATCACGGGTCGGGGCATCTGGATGTGCCACTTGGAATAGGCTCGGCTCTCAAGCAGATAGCAGAAGGAATGCAGGCAGATGAGCCTCTGGTTCACTGGGAGATCATAAAGTGCTCACTGAATGAGCCACACAAAGCAGAGCAATTGGGGGGTTTGAAATATGGTGCTCTGGTGAAGAAGAGTTTTGAGCCAATCAGCACCTCAGTGCTAATCTACAGTATCAGGATGCCTTCACACACCAGACATTCTGTGTCATAAAGAAAGGAGGAGAACGAGTCAGGAGGACAGGTTCTTCTAGCTCTTGTACAAAGATAACATTTGAATTGAATGACCAGATGATTACAGATGTACAATTAATGATTGTTTTTATATTTCCGATGAACAGATATGTGTTAAATAGTGGTGACAAATATATTTTGTCAGATCAGATTACACTTTCACACTAAACAAAATAAATTAATTGATATTTTCAGATTGATAAGGTATTGAACAATAAGATATTTATAATATTATAACAGACAATGTTACTATCCTTAATCATTACCAGGTAAAATGTACAACGAGGAAACCAGATTACCAGGTTCCCAATCCAGGTGTTACTGCATGCTAAATTTAAATTCAAATGTTCTATCCACTCCACTTAAATACTCAGCAGGTGATGTAGATTTTTCAAAAAAGGCCTTAATCACTCCATTTAAATGAGCAACCTTTACAGTACGAGGGCACAAAGTGTGTGTGTCGGTGAAATGCCGCTTCTCTGTTTTCATAACTGTCAAAGCATGAGACTGAAGTTCCCACTGTGGGTCAAGATAATGCGCTGTGACCCCGAGGTAACTGTCCTTACTGAGTGAAGTCCAATAGTCTCCGTTGAGCGCAACTGTGGAAGTCTTTCTTAAATCCTCCACTTTTTGGACTTCATACAAGTTGTGTATTTTCGACACAGTGGTGGCTCTTGGAAGGTAATTCATAAGTGCAGTCGTTGGATGCGACCCGAATTATATCAGCCCCTCGTCCTCCACAATGTTAATTGGCCTGCAAGCTGTCGCCACCCATTGCAAGTGTGGTCTGCCGCAAGCGGGCGGCAGGAGCGGGGCTGTCGGCATCAGCGTGTGCTTGGATTGTATAGATGGTATTTTAAACTCGACAAAAAATGCACATGCATTAATCGCGTTAAAATAATTAGTGGCGTTAATTTTTTTTAACGCGTTAACTTGACAGCCCTATTTTTTATATTTTTTTATATATCTGAGACCCATAATATATACCTACAAATAGCATGATAGGAGATCTTTAATGCTAAGAAAATGTGCGTTAAACTTCCATTATTGTCCCCTTTAGCATAGGGTAAACTTGACCATCCGTCACCAAAGAAAATGAGATGGTGCTAGAACATTTAAGGAAACGCACCATTTGGCAGTCAACATCTGCTCCGGTTGAAGTGGTCACTTTAAGTGCACACATACATTCAAAAACCTCTATTTGAGGATGGGTCATTCTGTTTCGAACAGGAATGCTTCGGTTGGGTTCTCTTCGCACCGTTGGTCTTTTTTTCCTTTCCCTGTCTTGCTGTCCTTAGGAATTCTATTTCAATTAATGTTTTACAATGTATTGAGGAAAAGTGCTTAGGAAAAGACAAACAGGTAAGACATTGATTTCTGGGCTAATGGACTGAGTCTGTGCTCAGAATTGTACACAGACATTACATCAATTTACTCAATCTCATCTCACTCTGAGAGAGAAAGTAAATCATTCCCAACATGTGGAACTACTGTCACATAGTGCAGGTGTATGACTGGTGCGTGTCAGTGTGCTGATGATTTGAAACGTGTATCAGGATACATGCATTCTGCAGACATGGTTGCAGGAGTGTCCCCGCTGAAAGGAACATTGTGAGCTGAGGGTTGTTTTGACTGCTGGAGCTGGCAGAGGCAGACAAGTCCCTTTGGGTTTACACTGGAGCAGGTCTGCGAGGAAATATCTCTGGCAGGAGTGAGGGCAGGCATGCCTTACCTCTGACAGTCTGGATTAAACACTTCACCGTGCGGCGAACTGAGAGCGGAGCGAGGAGCGTGCCGACTGCATGATGCTGTGTGTCAATTTAAACTAACAGAGGATTTCTGAAAGACTCTTCGACCGTGTGGTGGCACATCACAATGACCTCCTGTCCACCCTGATCTCTGAGTGCACTCACACACTTGCAGACAAGAATGGCAAGCCTCTAGCTTCAAATGTGGCCCGTCTGGTAATAATTAAAGAGGGAAAGGAAGGTGGGTGAGGTGGCCAAACCAATTTTCCCACAGTCAATGAGACCCGCCCTAAGTGTGCTCTTAGTTATTTCCTCACAATCCCCCTTGTAACACCATTCCTCCTTGTTTTGTTCCCTCCTCTGCACCACACCATCATTCCTACGTCCCACTAGATCAGTCAATGAATAGGTTGTGAATACTCTGTAATTGTCTGTAGCTATCCTTAGCTCCCGTCACTTAGTTACACAGTAGATACACATCAAGATCACCCCCAGTCAGACGTGGTGGATTGGTTTGAGTAGAGTCATCACTAGAATGCAGTGGTTTAAGTACCGATGTGAGATATTTGAGAACAGTTCAATCACACCATCTCAGCAAACCGTATGTAAAAGGAATGTATTTTAAGCTTTTGCAGGCCTGGAAGTCCCTTTTGTGTCTAAGTGTAAAGCATCAACATTGACTGAATGGTTCCAGCAGTATAACAACAGCTGAGACAACTTCTTCACATCCTGGCAGAAGAAATAAACCAGAACTTCTTGGTAATTATTCTGAGGGTGTAGGACAGACCTCTCCATCTTTTTAAGTGATAATGGGCAGCGAGTTGGATATTAATGCAAAAAGAACACCGACGCGGCGATCAGGATCCTGACGGAAGCACATCATCCCGCTTAATACTCACTATGTAAATCAACGACTTGACTCACAATATTGATTTGAAAATGATCTAGGTTTTCTTTAACTCTCCAAGGCTATTCACATTACAATTGTTAGCTAAAAAAAACACAAGAGTAATACCAAGCCTTTGAATTAGCATTGAGCGAAAAAATGCTAACTAATGCTAACGCTTTTTTACACAGAACTCACGGTAGAAATGCCCTTATTACTATCTTAACTGTGTGCAGTTAAGATATGTGCACATATCTTGTATGTGTACAAGATATACGATTTAAAGCTGAGACTCCACAGATTCCACACATGTAATGTCATCACTGTACGACCTCGAATTCCTGGAGCTATCAGCCAGAAAAAAGAAAGTAAACAACATCCGGTTTCAAAAATATTACAATAATTACATCTTACCTTTTTTGATTTATGATCAAAAGTTGTGTTCAACGGAATAAAAACGCCGCTCAAGGTTAATCCAATGTCTTTGTGTCACGTAGACATTTTTACTGATAATTCATCATCATATTTATGGCAATATACTGGGTATAAAGTTTTGCCGTCCAGGCTTGTACTTTCAGATATGTTTCGTTCAACCTGATCTCACCAGAATGCGTGACTCCACCACGACTTCTTAACACCACAATGCGTGGTGGAGTCACGAACTTTGTTACATTTACGTGTCGGCACCACGCAAACAACCCCAATGTAAAGTGAATGAGGCTCCTTTGTCGTGGTGCACACACGCATTTCTACAACGTCCTGCAGTGAGCTTTTATTCTATAAAACGTTTTTAAAATCTACTTTATAGCTTGTGGTAACTCACGGGAGGCTTCTTTTATTAATTTTTCGTCAGAATGTGTTTACGAATTTTTGTTCTAAAAAAACAGTGCATTGTGTGTAATGCAACTGTGATTTTTATTAAATTAGTTAATTTTTAAGGAAGGCCAGAGCTTCATCTGTGCCAAATAGATTGTTCCCTTTTAGTTAATGTTTTTTAAAAGAACATTATATTCCGATTTGATCATGTCCCCTTTATTGTATTACGGAGAGCAATGTGAGCGTCTATTCCCATTGGATAACGAAGGATTTTACCCCGGAAGTAAGTATTCTCCTTACTGTCGATTGATTTTACAGTGATATCTGCACTACTCATCAACTCAAAAACACCAGATTGTCCTTGTTGATTACACAACATTGATTGGTTTAAGTTATGTACAATGCTTTTGTAATTTTCCTCTTCGATTCGGAGAAACAAATATTTGTTCAGTTTAGGATGGCCGACACTACACTACCCAGAATCCTCAGCTATTGTCCCGCGTTGCCTCAAGCTCTGTGATTGGTTGACCTCTAACTGCATTCCATATGAAAAAAACGTTTAGTAAAAGATAAATCATAATTTATTCAGCAGTGCTTGCTTTACTCTTTGAAATTCATCACATGAATGCATTGTAAATATTACACATCTTTATTTATCTACAGAGATCTGGCCTCAAAATAGAACGGAAACTATTCTTTTACCGTTCTGTTTTAATTTCACAATAAAGTTAGTAGTAATAATTTGTTTTGATATTATTGTTTTTTATTAACTACTAGACCGCTGGTTCATGTTAAGACCATCTTTTCTGTGTTGCTGTGGGGTTTTTTCATCGCTTTTGTTTTACAAATATCAAAACAATAACAGAATATATCCGTCGTAAACTAAACCAGAAACAGCAGCGTATTTTATTTTGTTAACACTGTAAACTTGACAGCTTTTCCTATGTTTTTAACCCATACCTCCTACTGGTTAAAGCACGTTATTACACGTTTAAAGTAATATTGAAATCTTGAAAAGGGATGTCCAAAATAGCAATTATATACAGTTTTTAATTAACTATTTATAGAGAATAACGAGTAATGTATATACTTTATATAGGGATCTGCAGATACATATTTAGTCTTCTCAAGCACCAACAATCATTACATTACATTACATTGCATTTATCTGATGCTTTTATCCAAAGCGAATTACAATAAGTGCCAACAAACTACAAGCTTGAAGAAAACAGAATCATATAAGTACATCAGGTTTCATAGAGCCAAAACATTTCAAGTGCTACTCAGCATTCCAACTATCTGTTCTTCTACGCACACATTTGTATTATTCCGCCGGTATTTTGGCCCTCTTCTTCTCCCGCATTGAACATCGCAGAAACTCCGTTCAAACATCAAAACGTTCAGCTCGGTCGGGAATCGATGGCTATTACTTTTCTCATTCATAACTTTCATAATTCCAGAGATACATCCCATAATACATCACATTTTTAACATTGAAGTCAATGGAGGAAATCTTCAGACTTCAACAAATCTTCATGCGACTTCAACTGCTAACTGTTCATTCATACTTTCACTCAGAAACCTCATTCCAACTTTAAAATGTTACAAATCTCCATCCATCCATCTTCTCCCGCTTATCCGTGGTCGGGTCGCGGGGGTAGCAGTTCCAGCAGAGAGCCCCAAACTTTCTTTTCCCTGGCGACATCAACCAGCTCTGACTGGGGGATCCCAAGGCGCTCCCAGGCCAGCGAAGAGATATAATCCCTCCACCTGGTCCTAGGTCTACCCCTTGGTCTCTTCCCAGCTGGACGTGCCTGGAACACCTCCCTAGGGAGGCGCCCAGGTGGCATCCTAACTAGGTGCCCGAACCACCTCAACTGGCTTCTTTCGACGCGAAGGAGGAGCGGCTCAACTCCGAGTCCCTCCCTGATGACCGAACTTCTCACCTTATCTCTAAGGGAGACACCAGCCACCCGGCGGAGGAAACCCATCTCGGCCGCTTGTATCCGCGATCTCGTTCTTTCGGTCATGACCCATCCTTCATGACCATAGGTGAGGGTAGGAACGAAAATGGCCCGGTAGACAGAGAGCTTTGCCTTCCGGCTCAGCTCCCTTTTCGTCACAACGGTGCGGTAAAGCGACTGCAATACCGCTCCCGCTGCTCCGATTCTCCGGCCCATCTCACGCTCCATTGATCCCTCACTCGAGAACAAGACCCCGAGATACTTGAACTCCTTCACTTGGGGTAAGGACTCATTCCCTACTTGGAGTGGACAGTCCATCGGTTTCCTGCTGAGAACCATGGCCTCAGATTTGGAGGTGCTGATCCTCATCCCAGCCGCTTCACACTCGGTTGCGAACCGATCCAGTGAGTGCTGAAGGTCGCAGACCGATGAAGCCATCAGAACCACATCATCTGCAAAAAGCAGTGGTGCAATCCTTAGTCCACCGAACTGCAGACCCCCCCCCCCCACGACTACGCCTCGAAATCCGATCCATGTATATTACAAACAGGATTGGTGACAAAGCGCAGCCCTGGCGGAGGCCAACCCTCACCGGAAATGGGTCCGACTTACTGCCGAGGACCCGGACACAGCTCTCGCTTTGGGAGTACAGAGATTGGATGGCCCTGAGTAGAGACCCCCTCACCCCATACTCCCGCAGCACCTCCCACAGTAACTCCCTGGGAACCCGGTCATACGCCTTCTCCAAGTCTACAAAACACATGTAGACCGGATAAGCGTACTCCCAGGCCCCCTCCAGGATCCTTGCGAGAGTAAAAAGCTGATCCGTCGTTCCACGACCAGGACGGAATCCGCATTGTTCCTCCTCAATCTGAGGTTCGACAATCGGCCTGACCCTCCTTTCGAGTACCTTGGAGTAAACTTTCCCGGGGAGGCTGAGTAGTGTGATGCCTCTGTAATTGGCACACACCCCACACCCCACAAATATCAAAACAATAACAGAATATATCCGTCGTAAACTAAACCAGAAACAGCAGCGTATTTTATTTTGTTAACACTGTAAACTTGACAGCTTTTCCTATGTTTTTAACCCATACCTCCTACTGGTTAAAGCACGTTATTACACGTTTAAAGTAATATTGAAATCTTGAAAAGGGATGTCCAAAATAGCAATTATATACAGTTTTTAATTAACTATTTATAGAGAATAACGAGTAATGTATATACTTTATATAGGGATCTGCAGATACATATTTAGTCTTCTCAAGCACCAACAATCATTACATTACATTACATTGCATTTATCTGATGCTTTTATCCAAAGCGAATTACAATAAGTGCCAACAAACTACAAGCTTGAAGAAAACAGAATCATATAAGTACATCAGGTTTCATAGAGCCAAAACATTTCAAGTGCTACTCAGCATTCCAACTATCTGTTCTTCTACGCACACATTTGTATTATTCCGCCGGTATTTTGGCCCTCTTCTTCTCCCGCATTGAACATCGCAGAAACTCCGTTCAAACATCAAAACGTTCAGCTCGGTCGGGAATCGATGGCTATTACTTTTCTCATTCATAACTTTCATAATTCCAGAGATACATCCCATAATACATCACATTTTTAACATTGAAGTCAATGGAGGAAATCTTCAGACTTCAACAAATCTTCATGCGACTTCAACTGCTAACTGTTCATTCATACTTTCACTCAGAAACCTCATTCCAACTTTAAAATGTTACAAATCTGTCTTACATTATTCGTCTAAAATAACTTTTAAATCTGATTCTTACTTTAAGAGATATTAACATTTGTTCAGACCTTGTTTTATAGGTTTTCTTCACATTTTAACATTAACTAGAGTGCGTGATGTCACAGATAGAGGGTCAGAAATCTTGAAATGTGCCTTCATATATTTTTTTTAAACTGCCATAATTCCCAAACCCTACATTCCTGGGACATAATTTGTCATGATAAACGTAGGAAAACATCTCGTAGCTTGAAAAATGACAAATAATTAAGCAAAAAATAATTCTACAAAATGCTTCTTGAGAGCATGAAGTGACAAAAACTTTCAAAATTCCTCCATTGAAGCCCATTGTAATTTCAGGCAGATATTTCCTCACGGTAGCAGCTGCACACCTTTAGTACTTTAGTACACCTTTAAACTGCCAAAAAGGCCACATTATTAACCCGAAAGTGCACAAAAATTACACTTCAGATACTCAACTTCCTTGACATGCTTCACACTTTGAAATTTCATATAAATCTGTTACGGTTCTTCCACAAAACGTTCACATGTAAGAGGTTCATCTCTCATTCAGAACAATGGAAACCTGTGATCTCTACAGAGCTCGTTAGCTCAACTATAAACACCTGTGTAATGGAACACGATGATGTCATCACTACAACTGACATGCAGCAGACTTCAACAGTCCAGCTGTGAAGATATCTCCGGGACAGTTTTGAGATTTCTTCAAATGCCGTTGCCATGGCAACACAATGCTCGCCTTGAAACACGGTTTTCTCATAGCTTCAGTGAAAATACTCCAAACAGCCCAGAACTTCACAGGTTTGATAACAATGCAGCCATCAATGCATCTAAGCGTAGTATGGGGTGTCATCAAATGCCGTTTCCATGGAAACGCAACCCTCGCCATAAAACATGATGTCACTATAACTCCTATGAAAATTGTCAAAAAGTGCTAAAACTTCACATGTGTGCCAACAGTCCAGTCGTGAAGACATCTACGGGACAGTTTTGATGCAGCCATCAACGCATCTAAGCGTATTATGGGGTGTCATCAAATGCCGTTGCCATGGCGACAGAACATTCACCATCAAGTTAGTTCAGAAATTTGCAGTTCAAATATTCTGCTGCTTTTCCAAGCCTTTTTACTTTCTTTTCTCATCACACATGCAAGCCACCTGTGTTCATGTATCATTTCAATCTAAATTCTTCACTTTCTTCTTACACATTTCATTTTAATCTAAATTCTTCACTTTCTTCTTATACATTACATTTCAGCATAACAGTTTAGCGGCAGCTTTTCAGCATAAAGCATTCCCACTAGCAATTTCTTCAGGAATTGCATTCTCTAGTTTGATTCTGAAATTGTATATATTCATATAAATATATGTGTGTGTGTCCGCATCGGTATAATGCGGTATAATGAGACAATAACAGGCTACAGCCTGTTATTGTCTCATTATACCGCACTGTGAATTAATCAAAGTAAATATATATATAAGTCGTCATGAACACATCTGTCCATCAGCTGCTGTCATCCTGTCATCATTAATGGACGTCTCTTTAAAATGACCGCTCAGAGGAGAGGAGTTCTCATTTCTCTAACCGCCTGCTGCTTCCCCTCCTCTCTCCTCGGTTCCCCTCCTCAGTCCTCCGCTGAAATCTCCTGTGGGCGGGACTAAGTGGAGTCGAGGAGGGGAAATTTGAGTATTGAGAAACCTCTATGGAGGTTTACAGACAACAGACAACAAACAATATGGCGCACCGAGTACAGGTAATTAACGTATTGTGGTTTTAGATAAAATTACATAGGTTCTCGTTTGTTTGTCGATTTGGCTGTTTAGCGCAGTGTAAGGATTTTACCACCGCTGGGGCCTGCTTTCCACCTGTCCTGGTTCTGCTGTTGCAGAGGCCTGCTTTCACCCCGGGGATACCACGCTGCTGCTTTCGTCTGTCCTTTGCTGCTGTGCTGATTTTGCTCCAGGAACATCGCGGATTCTGTGTGCTGGTCTGGGAAAATGGCCCATATCGGGATTCTGCTGTGCCTGTTAACTGTTTTGGACTATGAGAAGATCTCTAGTCATCTCTAGTCATTCTGAGAAGACTACTGGATTCAGGTCTGTTCTGCCAGGCATCCCAGGGCCGGCCCTGACCAATTTGCTGCCCTAGGCAAGATTTTAGCTGGCGCGCCCCCCCCCCCCCCCCAAGATTTTAGCTGGCGCGCCCCCCCCCCCAAATGCAGACACTTACACTTACTATGACTCGCGCATGCATGGTTGTGGCATTACCACCAACACAGAAAGATATGGACACAAGATGTGTGCAACTGTATTTAGTTTCCTATCCATTTGAACATGATTTAAGTGGGGGGGATCTCGCCTCCTCTAGGGGGGTCCGGGGGCATGCACCCCCGGGAAGACTTTTTTTTTTAATATTGAAGTTAAAAGCATCAATCTGGTGCACTTTGAGAGCAACATTAGGAGCTCTATGGATACATCTCTCAACAACACCCATATGAAACAGAACTGTAAGTAGATTTTCTTTTTCTTTATGGATACTTTACAAATCACTCCCCTTTCAAACTGTATTCTTGTTTATTAATAACAACTTTTTTGTACTGTCATATATTATTTGATACCTGTTTTTCACCTATTCTCTTATTTTTTTATAACTATAATGATCATATAAAGGGGTGCCTTTACCTCACTGAGCTGAGGTTATCAGAGCCTCTCAGTCTTTCAGGAGAGAGCTCTCTAAAGCTCTCCCCCCCCCCGCGGCCGCTTACACAGTAAATTCCAATGTTAATAAAAGCACACAGAAGCTGTGTACGTTTTTTGGGAGTTTGATTTATTTTAAATGAACACAAATATAAAATTAAAACCTATAATTGCACACTACCATTATTTAAAAAAAAAAAAACGATTTCACATAAACCTCTGGTTTTTACTGGGGCTGGGCCAGTTCAACTTGATTTTGGGGGGGGGGGTGTGCCATAGTTTATGGGCGCTGTACGCAATATAGGCGTAGTTATGTTAGTATAAGATAATAAGATGTACTTTGTTGATCCAAAATCGGGATATTGTGTTGTTATGAAATAAAAAAAAAAAAATCTTTTTAATTTCTAACTTTTTTATTCTTTTTTCTCCCCAATTTGTGGCGCCCCCTATGGGTTGATGCGCCCTTAGCATTCGCCTATACTGCCTATGCCGAGGGCCGGCCCTGGGGCATCCCCTGCAAAGGTTCGGATGTGTTGCACAAACAATTACCGGTTGCCTTGTCACAGACAATCTGCTTGACAAAATATGTTTGTCTTTTTTGTTTTCCTGCGATGATGGTTCTTCAGGACTGCTTCTTAAACTCTAATCACACTCTCGCAGACTTTTCCGGTGTTTCTAAATTAGATGACAATGTAAGTGTGTCGTTTAAGAGGAAAATATGCCTGTTTTTGTTGTTGTTATTAGTGTCAGGAAATGTACAACCTAACCCTGGTTCGCCCAGTAGTAGTAGGCAGATCGCTACTCCTGCTGATTTTAAAGCTAGGTCTGGGTTGGGTTTCATCCACTTGAATGTGCGCAGTCTGTCAGGTAAACTAGATTTTGCACGTAATTATTGGCTGAACTAGTCCCTTCAAAGCGTAATAATATCTTGGTCCAAAGTAGTGCCACGGTTCTTCACGTGATGGTGCTACACCAATTGGGTAGCTGCATATTGTCAACAGAAGTAAAAGATGGCCGCCTACATGGTTGCGCTAAACCAGACCAAATGGATTCTAAACAGTGAAGTAGACCGGAAACTATTCTTTTACCGTTCTGTTTTAATTTCACAATAAAGTTAGTAGTAATAATTTGTTTTGATATTATTGTTTTTTATTAACTACTCATGTTAAGACTATCTTTTCTGTGTTGCTGTGGGGTTTTTCCATCGCTTTTGTGTTACAAATATCAAAACAATAACAGAATATATATCGGTCGTAAACTAAACCAGAAACAGCAGTATATTTTATTTTGTTAACACTGTAAACTTGACAGCTTTTTAACCCAAACCACCTACTGGTTAAAGCACGTTATTACACGTTTAGAGTAATATTGAAATCTCGAAAAGGGATGTCCAAAATAGCAATTATATACAGTTTTTAATTAACTAATTAATTTGTAGAGAATAACGAGTAATGTATATACTTTATAGGGATCTGCAGACAAATATGTAGTCTTCTCAAGCACCAACAATCATTACATTACATTACATTGCATTTAGCTGACGCTTTTATCCAAAGCGACTTACAATAAGTGCGTTCGACCAACAAAATACAAGCTTGAAGAAAACAGAATCATATAAGTACATCAGGTTTCATAGAGCCAAACATTTCAAGTGCTACTCAACTGGCTTTAGATAAGCCAGTCCTCCAATCAAATATCTCTCCTGATTGTTGGCACTTGACAATCACCTTCCCTGTATTTTACTCAGGTGTAACTAAAGTCTGCTTTAAGGGTTGTTTATATTTCACATCATTAATCAGAATCTGTAAAGTAACTAAAATAAATGTAGTGGAGTAAAAATACCAGGTTAACCTTAAAGAAAGCCCTCATACTGACACTGTGTACAAGAAGGGGATGAACAGACTCTATTTTCTGAGGAAGCTGAGATCCTTCCACGTGTGCAGCAAGATGCTGGAGATCTTCTAGTCTGTTGTGGCCAGTGCACTCTTCTTTGCTGCGGTCTGCTGGGGGGGGGGGGGGGCAGCATCAGAGCCGGTGACACCAGCAGGATCAATAAACTGATCAGGAAAGCTGGGTCTGTCATCGGCATCAAGCTGGACCCCTTTGAAGCTGTGGTGGAGAGGAGGACACTGAACAGGCTGTTGTCCATGATGGATAACCCCACCCATCCTCTCCACCTGCAGCTGGACAGTCAACGGAGCTCCTTCTCCAACAGACTGCTGCAGCTCCGCTGTCACAAGGACCGATACAGGAACACATTCCTGCCCACTGCAATAACTCTGTACAATAAATCACCTCTGGCTGGAAGAGAACTCTCTGCTCCATAGTTTCTCTAATACAACATCGCTGTACATTGTACACATATATAATCTGTTCAATATTTGATATTCCATATTCCATTGTCATATATTTTTGAATATGTATATTTGCATATATAATATCTACATGTATATTTTTTATTTCAACACGTAGCCTATATTTTCTATTTTCTTTTTTTTCTATTCTTGTTTGTTTGTAGTTTTGTTTTATTGTAAAATGCCTTGTCTTTTATGCTGCTGCAACAAAAACAATTTCCCAAATTGGGATCAATAAAGTACCATCTTATCTTATCTTATTTTATCTTACATCCGGACTAAAACCACCAGACTCAGGGACAGTTTCATTCCACAGGCAGTGTCAGGAAATGTACAACCTAACCCTGGTTCGCCCAGTAGTAGTAGGCAGATCGCTACTCCTGCTGATTTTAAAGCTAGGTCTGGGTTGGGTTTCATCCACTTGAATGTGCGCAGTCTGTCAGGTAAACTAGATTTTGTCCGCATTTGGGCGAGCTCAACTGACGCTGACGTCATTGTTTTATCAGAAACATGGCTAAACAAATCTATTTTGGCCTCTGACATTGCCTTAAATGGTTATAATGTGTATCGTTCCGACCGGCCTAATAAAGGTGGTGGCGTTGCCATTTATGTTCAGAATAAGTTCAGTGTAACCACATTAGTTTCCAAAGCAATTCGAATTTTTAGCCTTAAATATAGAAGTGGCAAAGGGTCAACAGGTCATGGTCGTGGGCTGTTACAGACACCCCTCAGCTGTCAAAGACTCCTTGTCTTCGCTAGCAAATCTTATATCGCAGCTAGACTACAAGGAAATAGTGCTACATGGAGATTTTAACTGGGACTGGTTAACTGCATTGTCAGAGGATTTTAAAAACCTTTGTATCTCTTTGAATGTTACTCAGATTGTTGACAGTCGCCCTAACATTAAGTCCCCTAATAAATCCTCCCTAATTGATCTCATTCTAACTAATGCTCCCTATAAATACTTATCTGTGGGAGTATTTGCGAATGATCTGAGTGATCACTGTGCTGTAGCCACAATTAGGGACACTAAGGTCCACAAGGTTAAACCTTGCATTATCATTAAGACAGACAAATACATTTTGTGGAGCAGGGTTTTGTTTTTCTGTTTGGGTTTGATTGGGGAAAAATTGATCTGTTTGCTGATGTAGAAACCGCATGGTCTTATTTTTATCTTGGTTTTATGGAGATCATTGATAGACATGCACCCCTGTGTACATTTAGAGTAGAAGGACGAGACAATCCTTGGTTTTCTGCTGAACTGTCTAGTCTCCTTCATGAGAGAAACAAGGCCTAGGCCAGGGGTCGGCAACCCGCGGCCCACGGGCCGCATGCGGCCCTTTAAGCCCTCTGCTCTGGCTCCCTTGAGCTTAGACAAAAATAAGAAGGAAATAAAATAAAAGTATTTGTAGGACTATTTATATTTTGTTGCATGGTTGAAAATGTTTCGTATTTCTATTTTGAGGTGATACTGTGACACATAAATAAAAAACAAAACGGTTTTAATTAGGTCAACTAAAATATAGGTTATATTCCATGGAATGCTCTTAACGTCCCGATAGCAATGCATATATATTAGTGCTTTCAAAATTATCGCGTTAACGGCGGTAATTAATTTTTTGAATTAATTGCGTTAAAATATTTAACGCATTTAACGCATGTGCAGAATGGCCCGCCCCGTGCCACCAGTGGCAGCGCCAGGGTATGGCTGGGGTAGGCTACACCCATACCAAGAAATAGCAATAGGCTTAGCCCCACCATGAAAAATGATGTTAAAGTAAGCAAAATAAAGTCTGCCAACTCGCGCGGAGTAAATTGCACAGACAGCAGTTAGTAAGATTGATTTCAGTAGCCACGGTTTTGAAAACTTTTGTCACGGAGTGATCGTCTTCTAAATAGAACATCTTTGATAACGGCGTGGTGTTGTTGCAGGAAGTCCCGACGGAGAATACCTTTGCTGTAGTACAGGGGTGCACATAACTGGTACGCAGGTGATGTGCGTAATCTGAAATGCATACCGTCACTTGTAGGCCATAAGGTGAACCCTGTTATCGTTTCAACCCGCTCCACAGAAGTGGAACTACATAATCTTCAGTTCATAAAAAAGAACGAGTCCTGCTTATCCACCAAAAAAAAGTTTGTCGCTAAAATTCCTGCCAATTCTTCTAGGCACGTAATTATTGGCTGAACTAGTCCCTTCAAAGCGTAATAATATCTTGGTCCAAAGTAGTGCCACGGTTCGTCACGTGATGGTGCTACACCAATTGGGTAGCTGCATATTGTCAACAGAAGTAAAAGATGGCCGCCTACATGGTTGCGCTAAACCAGACCAAATGGATTCTAAACAGTGAAGTATGCTTGTTTTATGTCATGTTTTGTCATATGTCTTAATACATCACTAAGTCCGAGGTATTTGCGTTATATACGCGGTATTTGTGAGAGGTTTTACTATCTGGGAACAGAGTTGACCATCGAATCAACATTGACTAGCAGCGTTTATCAGCCAACTCCAGCTACAAACAAGTATATCAAACTCAAATTTATTAAACTATCATTCCTGGACTACCATGTTCGCATCGCTAGGTTCATTGGCTGAGCTCGTGGATTATTCCATTAGACTGAGGACTTTTTGTCTGTCTGTTGTTACCCTGTACACGTTAAATGCACTCTTAAAATGACTTGATTTCATACATAGCTGCGTCCAAGAAGAAGGTTAACTTGTTACGTTAAGTAATTTAGATCAATAAAATGCAGTACTTCCAGGCTGAAGACTTTTCTTTTTGTCGCTGCTTTTAATTGAACTATTCATATCTTAGACTGCACTGTAACTTTTATCCATGTATTTTTTCTTTTAATGTTTATTTTATTAGCTTTTCTTTTTAATGACTGATTTTAAATGCCATTTTCTTAATGTCTTTCATTTTTTGTAAAGCACTTTGAATTGCCTTTTTGTTGAAAAGTGCTATATAAATAAACTTGCCTTGCCTTACTTATACCAATGTCCATTGATTCATTTATTTACTCATTCATCCCTCCACAAATGAAAACAACACTGATGAACCATAAAAACGAGATTTATTACAAATATAAAAAGGTATGACGTACAAAACAGTACAAAACAGAATAAGGACATGTAATGGAGTATAATTGATTGGTGTCAGGTGATCGTGATCCGCAGCCACGGCTGGGCGGAGCGGCTGATTGGTGCTGTGATTGCCTCAGCTGGTTAAAAGAGTCCTGCTGATTATACTCTGTGTTCTAGTTTGGTTTTGAAGCCACACGGTTTTTTGACCGCTGCATTGCACTGCAGAGAAGAGACTATTTGTTTATTTAAAGGACGAACACTGTTTCAACCTCGTCAGTGCTGACGGAGAGCACCAGAACGCCACTCCGGGACTTCAAAAAATTGCAGTACCCATAAGTCCGTACCATAGGGTCCGTACACATGTTGCAGTTTTTGCGTGGCTGTGTCTTTAGTTGAAAGCCCAGTGGCGATCTGCTCATCTGTCACACTGATCATACAGTCAATAACTTTGTTGTTATTAGCATCTGGTTAGCTAGCTATGTTAACGAATATAAGAAGCTTTTTCTCCAACCAGTGAGGTAAAGGCACATCTTTATATGATCATTATAGTACTGCGGTCAAGCCAGCCTCCACTTGGGAAAACACAGTCAAGCCAGCCCGCACGTGATATTGGGGTGCGCGAGTATTAGAAGCATTACGGTAAAATCCCAGCGCTTACTCGGTCAATAACAAAAGCACCTATAAAAACAAACCAAACATAAATTAAGAAATATGTACTATATAATGTGATCAATAATTATTTAAAACAAACTACGTATAACTACCACGAGTAAATGTAAAATGTAAGGAGTTTCAAAATAAAAGTCCTTTGAAATCTCATTGAAATCTCATATATGAGCTATCAGCCCTGTGTTTAGATAAGAATAAAACGAAATCTCTCCCTGATGCAAGACTCATCTCACTGCAGGGTGATAGAAGGACAGCCAATCTACTCACCCAGAAAAAATCAGGACATTCTGATGTGGAGTTTCAAAATAAAAGACCTTTGAAATCCCATATATGAGCTATCAGCCCCGTGTTTAGATAAGAATACAACGAAATATCTCCCTGATGCAAGACTCATCTCACTGCAGGGTGATCGAAGGACACCCCATCTACTCACCCAGAAAAAATCAGGACATTCTGATGTGGAGTTTCAAAATAAAAGACCTTTGAAATCCCATATATGAGCTATCAGCCCCGTGTTTAGATAAGAATAAAACGAAATCTCTCCCTGATGCAAGACTCATCTCACTGCAGGGTGATAGAAGGACACCCCATCTACTCACCCAGAAAAAATCAGGACATTCTGATGTGGAGTTTCAAAATAAAAGACCTTTGAAATCCCATATATGAGCTATCAGCCCTGTGTTTAGATAAGAATAAAACGAAATCTCTCCCTGATGCAAGACTCATCTCACTGCAGGGTGATAGAAGGACAGCCCATCTACTCACCCAGAAAAAATCAGGACATTCTGATGTGGAGTTTCAAAATAAAAGACCTTTGAAATCCCATATATGAGCTATCAGCCCCGTGTTTAGATAAGAATAAAACGAAATCTCTCCCTGATGCAAGACTCATCTCACTGCAGGGTGATCGAAGGACACCCCATCTACTGATAGCTCATATATGAGATTTCAATATGAGATTTCAAAGGACTTTTATTTTGAAACTCCTTACATTTTACATTTACTCGTGGTAGTTATACGTAGTTTGTTTTAAATAATTATTGATCACATTATATAGTACATATTTCTTAATTTAATATGTTTGGTTTGTTTTTATAGGTGCTTTTGTTATTGACCGAATAAGCGCTGGGATTTTACCGTAATGCTTCTAATATTCGCGCACCCCAATATCACGTGCGGGCTGGCTTGACTGTGTTTTCCCAAGTGGAGGCTGGCCGCAGTATTATACTGATCAAAAAACAAGAGAATAAAGTAAACAGGTATGACAGTAAAACAAAGTTGTTATTAATAAACAAGAATACAGTTTGAAAGGAGAGTGATTTGTAAAATATCCATAAAGAAAAAGTAAATCTGCTTACAGTTCTGTTTCATCTGGGTGTTGAGAGATGTTTCAATAGATCTCTTCATTTTGCTCTCAAAGTGCACCAGATTGATGCTTTTAACTTCAACATTTAAAAAAAAATCTTCCCGGGGGAGCATGCGTGGTCCGGGGGGGACCCCCCTAGAGGAGGTTAGGCCCCCCCCACTTAAATCATGTCCACATGGATAGGAAACTAAATACATTTGCACACATCTTGTGTCCATATATTTCTGTTTGGTGGTCATGCCACAACCGTGCACGTGCATGCATGCGCGAGTCATGGCAAGATATCTGGATTAAGAGGTTGCTTTTTCTTTGCACAGCATGAAAGAAAGGCCAACTAAATGTGCTGTGATTTTTAAGCAGAGGTCAATAATTTGTACGGCCCTCGGAGGATGTTGAACAAATTGAAATGGCCCTTGAGAGCAGGGGTGGGGAACCTTTTTCCTCTCAAGGGCCATTTCAATTTTTACAATATCCTCAGAGGGCCGTACAAGTTATTGACCTCTGCTTAAAAAAAACTAAAATCACAGTCCATTCATTTCATTCTGTGCAAGGAAAAAGCAACCTCTTAATCCAGATATCTCACCATGACTCGCGTATGCATGCACGTGCAGGGTGTGGCGTGCTCCCCTGGGAAGATTTTTTTTTAAATGTTGAAGTGAAAGGCATCAATCTGGTGCACTTTGAGAGCAACATTAGGAGATCTATGGACACATCTCTCAACACCCAAACACAACTGTAAGCAGATTTTCTTTTAATTTATGGATATTTGACAAATCACTCCCCTTTCAAACTGTATTCTTCTTTATTAATAACTGTCATATAGTATTTTATACCTGTTTACTTTATTCTCTTATTTTTTTTTATAACTATAATGATCATATAAAGATGTGCCTTTACCTCACTGGTTGGAGAAAAAGCTTCTTATATTCGTTAGCATAGCTAGCTAACCAGATGCTAATGATAAGATAACAACACAGTCTGATCAGTATGACAGATGAGCAGATCGCCACTGGGCTTTCAACTAAAGACACAGACACGCAGAAACTGCGGCATGTGTATGGATTTATCGGTACTGCAATTTCTGAAGTGATGGAGTGGCGTTCTGGTGCTCTCCGTCAGAACTGCACCCCTGTCAGTCGAGACATATACCACGTGATGACACGTTAGGCTCGTGTTGTGTTCAAGGACCCTGACCTTGGCCAGGAAGAACAGGCACTCGCTTGTTTAATTTGTTTGCGGTCTAGATTTCTTTCATTTTTTTATTTTTTGCGTGTGTTTATAAATTACCTCGAGGGCCGTACCATATTGTCTCGCGGGCCGTATACGCCCGGAGGCCGGAGGTTCCCCACCCCTGCTTGAGAGGGAAAAGGTTCCCCACCCCTGCCTTACAGCTTCCTTCCTAAAGAGTCGGTTAGTGAATGGACACATTAAAGTGTACAACCCCTAATGCATGTGAATTTATAATATTACATATGACTTCTTTATACTGTACCATCTTGTCTTATCAGTGAGATGGAACTTTGTTCTCATGACCTCACCAAGAACATGAGTGAGGAAGCGCACCAAAGGCTGAAGGACTTCAGTGAAAGATTCCGAGGAGTTTTTAAATAGGCTTTAAACTCCTTACATTTCGTCACTAGTACATGTACTATGTAATGACAATAAAGTTGAATCTGAATCTGAAACTCCTGCAGGTCAATCTTTTTTTAAGTTGACCAGCTTGAATGGTGCCCCTCTGATTTTCCACATGATGTTCTGTTCAATAAATGTTCATTGAGGAAAACGGTATCAGTGTCTTATTTTATATACATCACAGTGAATGCTGAACTTGCCGGACCATAACACTGTAGTTGAAAGTACACAATGAAACACTGTCTTGCTTGTATCAAATCAATACAATTCCCACATGCCCCAGACCCGGCGTCATGGGCGGGCCCCGTGGGGCCGGGCCCGCCCATCCGGGATTTGGGCCCGCTGTTTTAATCAGGGCTGAATACAACATTTTAATTGTTTTATTATTATGTTCAGTGGCGGCGCCAGGGTATACTTGGGTCAACCTGATCTCACCAGAATGCGTGACTCCACCACGACTCCTTAACACCACAATGCGTGGTGGAGTCACGAACTTTGTTACATTTGCGTGTCGGCACCACGCAAACAACCCCAATGTAAAGTGAATGAGGCTCCTTTGTCGTGGTGCACACACGCATTTCTACAACGTGCATTGTGTGTAATGCAACTGTTATTTTTATTAAATTAGTTAGTTTTTAAGGAAGGCCAGAGCTTCAGCTGTGTCAAATAGATTGTTCCCTTCAGTTAACGTTATTTAAAAGATAATGATCATGTCCCCTGTATTGTATTACGAGCGTCCATTCCCATTGGATAACGGAGAATTTTACACCCGGAAGTAAGTAGCCTATTCCCCTTACTGTCGATTGATTTTACAGTGATATCTGCACTACTCATCGACTAAAAAACACCAAATTGTCCTTGTTAATTACACAACATTGATTGGTTTGAATTGTGTACAATGCTTTTGTATTTTCCCCCTTCGATTCGGAGAAACAAATATATTTTCGGAGTTTTTGGACGGCAGAAGACACTACACTACCCAGAATCCTCAGCTATCGTTTGGGACTACACCATGTGTTGTTGGTTGTTCCTAGAATCTCTAAAAGTACAATGGGAGCCAGAGCCTTTTCTTATCAAGCTCCACATTTGTGGAATCAGCTTCCAGTTTGTGTTCGGGCGGCAGACACCCTATCCGTTTTTAAGAGTGCGCTAGGGCTGATTAGATTCAGCCCCTAGTTTAGCTGCTATAGGCTTAGTTTGTCGGGGGACATCTTACTTCTTCCTTCTCTCTGTCTATACCCGTGTACACTCATGTTCCGATTAACCCAGCTTCCCCAAATGTCTTTCTTTTTGGTGTCTATATACGCCGGGATCCGGAGTCATGGATGATCCTGCGGTCCTGTGTCCTGGATCGCGAGCGCTGGATCTTGAGTCGTGGCTGTGGTCCTGGATCATAGGTCCTGGATGGATATCCTCGTGGATTCATCTTCCTATTATATACACACATGCATTTCCAAACATTTGGACTACCTATGTTGCAAATGTATTATCTTTTCAATTTACACACGGCATCTATCTCTCACGTCTGTCCGTCCTGGGAGAGGGATCCCTCCTCTGTTGCTCTCCCTGAGGTTTCTCCCATTTTTCCCTTTAAACTGTGGGTTTTCTCTGGAAGTTTTTCCTTGTACGATGTGAGGGTCTAAGGACAGAGGGTGTCGTATTGTCATACTGATATTCTGTACACACTGTGAAGACCACTGAGACAAATGTAACATTTGTGATATTGGGCTATATAAATAAACATTGATTGATTGATTGATTGATTGATTGATTGATTGATTGACACACAGAACAATGGGGGCAATCCACCCTTATCCACAATGTAATGTAATTCACAGCCTCTTCCCTCTTCTCTCTGTGAGGAGCAGCAGGTTCAGCTTTCAGAACAAAGTAACAAAAAACTGAAATGGCATTCAACCCTAACCCAAATCTTTGTATTGTCATACTGATATTCTGTACAAACTGTGAAGTCCACTGAGACAAATGTAACATTTGTGATATTGGGCTATAAATAAACATTGATTGATTGACTGAAATCTATGTGTTGTTTTGTCTGTCTAACTGTTCGTCTGACTGCCTTTTGTTATGTTTGTTTCTACTCCTGTTCTTCTTTTTAAAGTGACCTTGGGTCTCATGAAAGGCGCTATATGTATCCAATTATTATGAATACATCATTGGAACGGTAAGAATCTCAGCTACAACACTGACTAAAGCCTTCCCATCTCCAGTATGCCTACATGACAAGGGGTTCTCAAACGGATAGGTTATTAATTTATTTGCCTAATAGTTGCTTAAAATGCTACAATAACATTTGCAATTCGTTTTTAATCTGCCATGTATGGTCTCTCAGCCACAGTAGTGTCGTGTCAGATGGGCGTGTCGTGTAGTGTCGTCAATTAGCTTTCTAAGGCCCCGGCCACACGAGGACGATAACGCAAACGCAATCGCAAAAAAGGCTTCCGTCCACACGCAATAGACACCGGAAAGTTTCTGTCCACACGAGACAGCTCCGTTTAGCTCCAACCATAGACATATAAAGAGTAGAAGCCGCATTGGCTGCTGGGGCGTAAGAAATACGGCCGCCATCTTGGACCGGTCATCCTATCCATATTGTACAGACATTCTACCCGTAGACAGCAGAGGTTTCAAGATGCCAGAGCACTGTGCGGCGTAGTGCTGTGCAAATCGGCGGACGATTGCGAACAGGGGTCGGGGGCAGAGTCCTGCATGGGTCTGATTTTCAAGACCCGCTCCCGCCCCGCACCCGCGACGTGCAATACCGAACCCGCCCCGCTACCCGAACATATTGCCAATTAGTTCCGCAACCCGACCCGACCCGTCGGCACAAGATCCGCAACCCGACCCGAACCCGCATAGCCTAGCCTATATATGAGTAGTGAAAACGTGCAATTATTAACACATGCAGTTGCATATTTGTCTCAAAAAGCGTGGGATGTTGGTTATTTCCTCCATCTAGGAACCAAAAGCCTCCCAGACGTTGGATTTCGCTCTTGAGGAAGTGTTATTGAAAATGCTGTATTCTCCATAGAGAGCTTCACCTCAGCCATTTCGAATGTGGCGCGCTCAGCAGCAGATTGATGCGCTGCAGAGGTTATGATTATGCGCGGTCCCGCGGGGGAGAAGTCTGAGGATTTAAACATTAAACTACATTATTATTATTTTAATATATTTATTATGCAATACCCGCGACCCGACCCGCATCATCTTTGTTTTACCCAGAACCGAACCCGGAGAAAAGCGTTTGAAAAAATACCACCCGCGAATCACCTTTATTGCGGGTCACCGCGGGTACCCGACCCGATGCAGGACTCTGGGTCGGGGATTACTTTTCACAAGTAAGATTCAACATCATTATTGGTTGTATTTTGTAAATAGAATATTATTGTACTGTATTGATGTCCGCCAGAGAAATCGTACTTTATATACTTTATACTTTATAAATCATATGCTGCTGTAACAAGTGCCTGTCCCCCAAAGATATGAGGAAGAAGTGGGAAGTTGCTTTGAGGAGGGAAGGGTTCACTGCAAGCGAGTCATCCGTGATTTGCAGTGAGCATTTTAAGCAGGACGAGTTTGACAGGGCAGATTGTCCGACTCAGAGATGGTGTTATTCCCTCCATCTTCAGCTTCCCGGTTCACCTCCAAAGAGTAGGTGTATCATCATAAGGTTATTAGCATTCATAAATGTAAATATTCTATTATCAATAACAGGGCAGGGTGAAATACCTATCCCTGTGTGTGCGTGTGTATATATATATATATATATATATATATATATATACTTTTCAAGTATTATGCTTCTTCATTTTAGCCGGAAAAGGGCAGGACTACGTCTACTTCCAGAAAAGCTGAAGAGAGCCCCTCAGGACGACCCAGAAGCTTCAACCTCACACTCACAACCTCAGCTTAATGATGTGAGTATTTCTATTTTCAACATCATTCATAATGGTCCTAGACAAAGTAAAATCTCTCTTGTTTGCTGCCACTCATATTAAACACACTCACAAATAAACACATACACACACAATTGAAGACATGTTGAACATGCATTCCTGGCACACTCACACACGCGCACGCACACACACACACACACACACACACACACACACACGCATGATGCTGGCAGTGGCTTTGACAGGTGATGACTATAAGAAAGAATGTGGGCCATACTCTAGTTGTGTCAAAGTGATGTGTGTGAAGTGAAACATCACTCAAACCATGTTCATCCCTCTTTCTAGGATCATAGCGATGTCTCGCCTGCTTCTCCTACTGCTCTTAAGGCCAGACTCAATGAAGCTTTAGCAAGAGTGGAGAGTCTCGAGCGAGAGAGGAAGAATGCCATGGCTAGAGAAAAGAGGGCAGAGACCACAGTGAGGAGTCTTTTGGGGGATTTGAGGGAAAAGAACCTCATTAATGAAGAACTCAAAGAGGCTTGATTTCTACTCAGGTAAAATGAAATTAGCACTTTGAGATTCATGTACATCTTACTCTTACACTCTTTATTAAACTCCTTTGTTATTATATGAAGGGGACTTATTAATTTGTTCTCATACAATTTCAGTCTTCAAATCGACTTGAAGGCAAAGCAGGGCCATGAGTACTCAAAGGACCACAGAGAGCTTGCCCTCACACTCCATCTACATGGTCCAAAGGCATACGAATACCTCAGAGAGACTACAGTTCGTCCCCTCCCTCATCCACATACATTACAAAGGTAGTCTTAATGTTGTTCAATTTCATTTTTGGAAATGACGGTTGCAAATACGTTAAATAGCTACTTCTCAATTGTTGTACAGGTGGCTGTGTTCGGTGGATGGCAAGCCTGGCCTGAACAAGATGATGCTGGATATGCTGGAGAGAAGATGCCAGGACGACCAGGCTGAACATGGATGTGTTGCACTCATGTTGGATGCCATGGCCATCAGAAAACATGTGCTAGATAATCCACATAACCAGTCAATGTCTGCTTTTGTAGACATGGGTGATGGAATCAATGAGACCGATGTTGCTGCTGAGGCTCTTGTGTTCATGGTGGTTGGCCTACAAGGACATTGGAAGGCTCCCATTGCATATTACCTGACGAAGTCTCTGTCACCTGAAACACAAAGGGTCCTTCTCAGTCATGCTTTGGAGGAGCTGCCTGCACGGGGCATTCGGGTGGTATCTGTCACGATGGATGGGCATGCCTCCAATGTCAGCATGTGCAGCCAACTTGGGTGTGAGCTGAAGGGAAACCCACAGGAGCCGCTTCAAACCAGTGTCCCGCATCCCTCGACTGGCGACAAAGTATTTGTAATGATGGATGCATGTCACATGCTGAAGTTGGCACGTAATATGTTGCAGGTAAATGATGATTGTTGTCGACCTGTTTGTACAAGTTATGTCTCTGCTGCTAAAAGTTGTATCTAAATATTGTTGTCTGTTCATTTGCACAGTTATGGCTGGACGTGATGATCAACATGTTGCTGTTTGTACTTGTTTGAGCAGCGACTGAATCTTTCTCTGCAGGCATACAGTACCAACGACCACCGGACAGATCAAGTGGAGGTTCATCAATCATCTCAATGATGTGCAAAAAAAAGACGGACTGCTTGCTGCCAATAAAATCACAGACAAACATGTCTACTTTGAGAACCACAAGATGAGGGTGTACCCGAGTCGCTCCGTGCCAGTCGCTCTCCGCACAGTGAGGGATCTTAAGTACTCTCAGTTCAAAGGCTGAGGCAACGGCAGCATTCACTGAGGTAAACAGTTAGTGATTATAGAACCAAGTACGTGTTTGTTTTTAAATAATTGATCAAAATGTGATTTGAGCATCAGGAACAATTTGTTGATAATTCTCTAAGTTCAACATGCAAATATTTTCATGAACCGTGATATTGCATATTCATAAATACAAAAGTGTGTATATAACCTTACACATACCTTCACACATGTTAGAGTGGTAAAGCTCTGTGTGAAATGTGCTGTAGCACAAAGCAGCCTATGGAGAGAAGGAAGTCAAGCAAATACTAAGTTTGCACGTTGAACATACAGTTTAGAAATAAGTACTCTGTTCTCTTTATATCTTGAATAGATGAGTATTGATTACAACTATCTGATACCTAATGAAACACTGTAATGATAGTGATTTAGATATTTCTTTATAGATTATTGACAGGCTGTTTGACACAATGAATGGACGCAATCCTCCTGCCAAAGGATTCACATCTCCCTAGGGTGCTTTGAAGTGGATGGAGAGGAAAGCATTTTTGTCAAGAGCCAGGGAGTACTTGCTCACTTTGGTGACAAAAGATGGAACACCACTTCACCGATTTCATTTCATTTCATTTCAAACCTTTATTTATCCAGATTGGTCCCATTGAGATCATAGATCTCTTTTTCAAGGGAGACCTGCAGCATATAGGTTCCACATGAAACATAAAACAATAAAGGACATCATACATTATATTTACAGGATACATAGTTATAGACATTTACAAGTGCCCATTGTATCAGCAAGCATTTCATTTTGCCTAGCTTTAAAAACATGCAGAGGAATGAGATTGCTCAGTTTCAATTCTTGCTGAAGATTGTTCCAAGCAAGTGGAGCTGCGCACATAAAAGCTGTCTTACCTAAGACAGTCCTTGCTCTTGGCACATCTAACAAGACTACATCATGTGACCTCAGACAATAGCTGCTTGCAACTCTCTGTGTTATCAGAGAGCAGATATAATACGGGAGTTTACCCAACAAAGCTTTATAGATAAACGTGTACCAATGACTGAGCCTCCGTACAGAGAGTGATGGTAAACCTGCCTTGGTATACAGTGTACAGTGATGTGTAAGCGCTTTACAATGTGTGACAAATCTCAGAGCACTGTGATACGCAGCATCCAATTTGCTCAGGCAATGGGCAGGTGCATTCATATACAACAAATCCCCATAGTCCAGCACAGGTAAAAAGGTCACAGTGACTAGCCTTTTCCTGGCCTCAAGCGAGAAGCAGGACTTGTTTCTGAAGAAGAACCCTAGCCTAACCCTCAGTTTTTTAAGCAGGTTATTGACATGAAGTTTAAAAGAGAGACAATCATCAAGCCAGATACCAAGGTATTTGTAACAGGCAACAACTTCAAGTTTTGTTCCTTGCGTATTTACAATATCTAAAACAGGCTCTGGTGTCTTTTTAGCTTTAGAAAAGAGCATTACCTTGGTTTTATCCACATTTAAAAGAAGCTTTAATTCAGAGAGCTGAGTCTGAATAGTGTTAAAAACAGCCTGTAATTTAACACCAGCCTCCTGAATGGAGGGACCTGCACAGTACATCACAGTATCATCCGCATAAAAATGTAAAGTAGCTTCATCCACATTATCACCTACACTATTAATATATATGCAGAATAAAAGTGGTCCTAAAACAGAACCTTGTGGTACACCATTAGAAATGTTTAACCATTCAGAAGACAGTCCATCAAAATAATAATAATAATAATAATAATGAGTTCCATTTATAAAGCACTTCATATTTGAATGCAAATCCCGAAGTGCTACAAGTAGTGAGCATGAACAGTATAAATAAACATTACACAACACGGTAGAATTAATAAAAAAAAGCAATACAAAAATACAAAAATAAAAATAAAAAGGGTGATAAAAAGGTCTAGGCAAAGGCTCTTTTGAAGAGATGGGTTTTGAGGCCTTTTTTAAAAGCCTCCACGGTCTGTGGTGTCTTATTTGGTCGGGGAGAGCATTCCACAGGCTGGGAGCATCCGAGCAGAAGGCCCGGTCTCCCATAGTACGGAGCTTAGTCCTGGGGGGTTTGAGGAAATTGGAGTTGCTGGAACGGGTGGTCCGCAAGGAGGTATGGGGGGTGAGGAGTTCCTTGAGGTAGGGAGGGGCAGTTCCATGGACACACTGGTGGGTGGGGACGGAGACCTTGAATTCGATCCTCAGTTCCACGGGTAGCCAGTGTAGTGCTTTAAGGATGGGGGTGATGTGATCATATTTGCGCAGCCTGGTGGATGACCGAACCTGGTGTGGGGTGCCAATTATAATGGCTTCGGTCTTGGAGCTGTTGAGTTTCAGGAAGTTTTGCTTCATCCACGCCTGTATCTCCTCCAGGCAGGCAGTGAGTGTGGGTGAAGGCAGGGCTGCAGAGGAGGTAGGGTTGATCCTGAGGTACAGTTGGGTGTCATCAGCGTAGCAATGGAATGATACTCCATGTCGGCTGATGATAGAGCCAAGGGGGAGCATGTAGAGTGTGAAGAGGGTGGGGCCGAGAACTGATCCTTGAGGGACACCACAGGTGATGTTGTGGGTACCCGACTCTGCCTCGCCCAAGGAGACGTACTCTGTTCTCCCGGTGAGGTAAGATCTGAACCAGTCAAGGGGAGAGTCAGAGAGTCCGATGGTGGAGTGCAGACGATGGAGGAGGATGCCGTGATCGACGGTGTCGAAAGCTGCAGTGAGATCGAGGAGGATGAGGAGAGAGGGAGAGCCAGCATCAGCCGTCATCAGCAGGTCGTTGGTGACCCTGACCAGGGCAGTTTCTGTGCTGTGGCCTGAGCGGAAACCAGACTGGAACTTCTCAAATAAGTTGTTGGAGTTTAGGTGGTCCTGGAGCTGAGCAGCAACTAGTTTTTCCAGCACTTTTGATAGAAAAGGAAGGTTGGAAATGGGTCTGTAGTTAGCTAGCACTCCCGGGTCAAGGGAGGGTTTTTTGAGATGAGGTTTGATGACAGTGGTTTTTAGGGCAGAGGGGACATGGCCAGCCTGGAGTGAGAGGTTTACAATCTTAGTGATCATGGGGCTCATGGAACAGATGTACGATTTTACAAGAGCTGACGGAAGGGGGTCCAGGACACAGGTGGAGGGCTTCATCCTCCTAACGATGCCCTCAACCTCTCGCTGAGAGATGTCCGTGAAACAGCGAAGAGGCTGGGTTGTCTCAGGCTGTGGGTCAGCAGTTGTAACTGGAGGTGCAGAGGGGCTAGAGAGGATGGAGCGGATGGTGTCAACTTTGTTAGTGAAGAAGGCGGCAAAGTTGCCACACTGCTTCTCATTGGAGTCGGAGTGTAGAGGACTTTGGGGTTTGAGGAGGTGGTTTATGGTGGAGAAGAGTTGCTTGGAGTTTCCAGTACTGTTGTTGATGAGGGAGGAGTAGGACTGGGACCGTGCATCTCTGAGGGACTGTGCATAGGCCTTCTGGTGTTCATGATAGGCTAACCGGTGAACAGTGAGTCCTGAGGCCTTGAGCCGCCGCTCAAGGACACGCCCAGCTGTCTTCATTCTCCGCAGTTCGCCCGTGTACCAAGGGGCTGAGCGCGAGAAAGTAACCATCCTGGTTTTGAGGGGGGCGTGCAGATCAAGGAGACTCTTAAGGGACTGGTTGTAGTATGCAACTGACTCACTTAATGATGAGAAGTTGGCGGAAGAAAGATGCTGGAGGTCCAGGGTCATGGTGTCCGGGTTGATGTTCCTCAGGTTCCTGAAGCGGATTTGGCGTTTGGGCTTGCTGAGTGGGGATTGGAAAGAGAGCTCGATAGAGATGGTCTTGTGGTCAGACACCCTCAGGTCATACACTAGCAGATTGCTGATGGGGGCGGAGTTTGTGATGACCAGGTCGAGCGTGTGGCCCTTGGCATGTGTGGGGACATTAACATGCTGTGTCAGATTGAGGCAGTCCAGAAGTAGCAGAAACTCAGTGCCAAAGTGGCAGGAGGGGGAGTCGACGTGAATATTAAAATCTCCAAGTATGATAATATTGCCAGAGGTTGTGCATAGCGTAGTGAGAAGGTCTTGTATCTGTGTACATTTTGTAATCATCCACTTGTAACTAATAGCTTGTAGACACAGTGTCGAATGTGGAGTGGAGTGAGCGGAAGGAGGAACCTATTGCGGTGAGCACGTTGCACGTTGTAACTTCCGGTTGTTGTTGTTGTTTTCATCTCCGGGTATCCCGTGTGCCTGTTCTGTTGCTGATAGCTTATTAACTTAAACTTAATCGATCGTTTTAAAACTCTTGATCACGGCAACTGCCTGACGTTGTAATCACACGTTACTACAGCTTAAGCACTCACAACTCTCCTTCTCTTAGCGACTGTAACTCCACAGTTGCCTACACTCTTTTCGGGTTTGCTAACGGTAGCTACTTTAGCTTGATAGCTAGCCATGGCTCTTTCCCCACCTTCCGGTGCTATTTCCTGCTCTTCCTGTCTCATGTTTGGTTACTTCCCGGCCTCCCTTACTGGTAAGGATATATGTGTTAAATGTAGTATAGTTGTTAGGTTGGAGGCGGGAATCATAGCCATAGAAGCCCGGCTCCGCATCTTAGAAAGTAACTCAGTTAAAGTAAAGCCCATGTTAGCATGTGCGGACCGGCAAAATGTAGCTCCTCTTAGCTGTCCCCCGGCAACTCCCGAGCAGCAGGGAGGCTGGGTGACTGTTCAGAAGGGGCATAACGCGAAACCCGCAGGTCCCCACCAACCCGTTCACGTATCTAACAGATATTCCCCACTCAGCGAGACACCCGCTGAGAAGCCAACTCTGGTTATTGGTAGCTCTATTATGAGACACGTGAATTTAGAGACCGAAGCCTCCACAGTCACATGCATTCCGGGGGCCAGAGCGGGCGACGTTGAGGCGCATCTTAAACTGCTGGCTAAAGATAAACGTAAATACAGTAGGATTGTTATTCACGTCGGTGGTAATGATGTTCGTTTACGCCAATCAGAATGCACAAAACTTAATGTGGAGTCGGTGTGTAGTTATGCTAAAACAATGTCGGACACCGTAATCTTCTCTGGTCCCCTCCCCAATCTGATCAATGATGACATGTATAGCCGCATGTCATCATTTCAGCGCTGGTTGTCTTGGTGGTGCCCAGCAAACAATGTGGGCTTCGTAAATAATTGGACAGCCTTCTGGGGAAAACCTGGTCTGATTAAGAGAGACGGCATTCACCCTACTTTGAAAGGTGCAGATCTCATTTCGGCAAACATTTCAGGGCTTTGTGGACGTAATCCATGACAAACTGGAGTTGAGACCAGGAGGCAGAGTCGCAGTCTTACACGCTTCTCTGCGCTCTCTCCTAGGCAGTCACCCATAGGAATCCCGAACCCAATAAAATACCCAATATTAGCGGTGTGTGTGTCTGCCCAAGGACAATTTAAGGTAAAACCTAATAGAGGTGTCATACATAATAACCTAATAAAAGTAAATGTAACAACTACTACAGTGCAACAAAACAGGAAGATTACATGTGGTCTCTTAAACATAAGATCTCTAGCATCTAAAGCAATATTGGTAAATGATTTAATATCAGATTATAATATTGATATATGCTGTCTCACTGAAACTTGGTTGAGACATGAAGAATATGTCAGCATAAATGAGGCCACTCCACCCAGCCATGTCAACACTCATATTGCTCGAGGCACGGGCCGAGGAGGTGGAGTTGCAGCAATCTTTGACTCAAGTTTACTTATCAATATTAAACCAAAATGTAATTATACCTCTTTTGAAAGCCTCGTTTTTAGTCTTACGCATCCGACCTGGAAAACTTTGCAGCCAATCTTATTTGTTACAGTGTATCGTGCACCAGGTCCTTATTCAGAATTCTTATCAGAATTCTCTGAGTTTTTATCAACTTTGGTTCTTAAAACAGACAAAGTAATTATCGTAGGTGACTTTAATATTCATGTTGACGATGATAAAAATAGCCTTACTGTTGCATTTAACTCTATATTAGATTCTGTTGGTTTCTGTCAGAGTGTAAATAAACCAACCCACTGTTATAATCACACTCTCGACCTTGTTCTGACTTATGGTATTGAAATTGAGCAACTATTAGTCGAACCGCATAATCCTGCTTTATCCGACCATTTCTTAGTAACTTTTGAAGTACTGTTACTAGACTACAAAGCATTAGTCAAAAGCTCTTGCAGCAGAAACCTATCTGTTAGTGCTATAGCCACATTTAAGGAAGAGATTCAACCAATACTTAACTCGATAGCATGTCTGCATGTAGGGGAGGAAACTTATACAAAATGTACACCACCCCAAATTGATCATGTTGTTGATAGTGCTATAGATGCGCTGCGAATAAAATTAGATTCTGTTGCTCCTTTGAAAAAGAAGAAAATAAAACAACATAGATTAGCTCCATGGCATAATGCCGAAACCCGCAAAATAAAGCAAAAGTCTAGACAACTTGAAAGGATATGGCGTTCCACTAAACTTGAAGAATCTCGTTTAATTTGGCATATTACTCTCAATGAATATAAGAAAGCACTGCGTAAAGCGAGAGCAGCCTACTACTCTTCATTAATAGATGAGAATAAGAATAATGCAAGATTTCTTTTCAGCACTGTAGCCAGGCTGACAGAGAGCCACAGCTTGATTGAGCCTTCTCTTACTCTTAGAAACAAAATTAATGACCTCTTGCCTTCGACCAGTATAGTGTTATCAACAGCTCCCGGAATCGTAAGTTCTAATATTACACTAGATAGTAAACTAGAATGCTTTTCAGCCATTAACCTTGAACAATTACATTCAATGATTCTCTCTTCTAAACCATCAACGTGCATGTTAGACCCAATTCCAACTAAGCTGTTGAAGGAAGTTTTTCCATTAATTAGCACTTCTTTATTAAATATTATGAATATGTCTTTATTATCAGGCTATGTTCCACAATCATTCAAAGTAGCAGTGATAAAACCGCTTCTTAAAAAGCACAACCTCGATCCAGAGGTTTTAGCCAACTATAGACCTATTTCTAATCTTCCGTTCCTCTCAAAAATTCTTGAGAAAGCGGTCGCAAAACAGTTGTGTGATTACTTAAAAAACAATGATTTATTTGAAGATTTTCAGTCTGGCTTTAGAACACATCATAGCACAGAGACAGCTCTGGTTAAAGTCACAAATGATATTCTAATAGCCTCAGACAAGGGACTTGTCTCTATTCTTGTTTTGCTCGATCTTATTGCTGCATTTGATACTATCGACCATGATATCCTATTGCAAAGACTAGAGCACTTAGTTGGCATACAGGGAACTGCTTTAGGCTGGTTTAGGTCCTATCTATCTGAACGCTCTCAGTTTGTACGTGTTAACGATGAATCTTCCACGCAAACCAAAGTTAGCCATGGAGTGCCACAGGGCTCAGTGCTCGGACCTATTTTGTTCACATTATATATGCTTCCGTTAGGCAATATTATAAGGAATCATTCTGTAAACTTTCATTGTTATGCGGATGATACTCAACTATATTTATCAATCAAGCCTGATGAAATTAATCATCTAAATAAAATTCAAGACTGCCTTAAGGACTTAAAAACGTGGATGACCTTAAACTTTTTGATGTTAAACACGACCAAAACTGAAGTTATTGTACTTGGCCCGAAGAATCTACGAAACAAATTATCTAAAGACATACTAACTATGGATGGCATTAATTTGGCCTCCAGTGAGACTGTAAGGAATCTTGGTGTTATATTTGATCAGGATTTATCCTTTAACGCCCACATAAAATCAATTTCAAGGACCGCCTACTTCCATCTACGTAACATTGCAAAAATCAGGCATATCTTGCCTCAAAACGATGCAGAGAAACTAGTCCATGCATTTGTTACTTCTAGGCTGGATTATTGTAACTCTTTATTATCAGGGAGTACCAAGAAGTCAATCAAGTCGCTTCAGCTGATTCAAAATGCTGCGGCTCGTGTACTAACCAGAGTTAGGAAAAGGGACCACATTACTCCTGTTCTGGCTGCCTTACACTGGCTCCCTATAGAACACAGGATAGAATTTAAAATTCTTCTTCTCGCCTACAAAGCCCTTAATGGGCAGGCGCCATCTTACCTTAAAGAACTCATTATACCCTACTGTCCTACTAGGGCATTGCGTTCCAAGAATGCAGGGTTGTTGGTTGTTCCTAGAATCTTTAAAAGTACAATGGGAGCCAGAGCCTTTTCTTATCAAGCTCCACATTTGTGGAATCAGCTTCCAGTTTGTGTTCGGGCGGCAGACACCCTATCCGTTTTTAAGAGTGCGCTTAAGACCTTCCTTTTTGATAAAGCTTATAGTTAGGGCTGATTAGATTCAGCCCCTAGTTTTGCTGATATAGGCTTAGTTTGTCGGGGGACATCTTACTTCTTCCTTCTCTCTGTCTATACCCGTGTACACTCATGTTCCGATTAACCCAGCTTCCCCAAATGTCTTTCTTTTTGGTGTCTATATACGCTGGGATCCGGAGTCATGGATGATCCTGCGGTCCTGTGTCCTGGATCGCGAGCGCTGGATCTTGAGTCGTGGCTGTGGTCCTGGATCATAGGTCCTGGATGGATATCCTCGTGGATTCATCTTCCTATTATACACACATGCATTTCCAAACATTTGGACTACCTATGTTGCAAATGTATTATCTTTTCAATTTACACACGGCATCTATTGCACGTCTGTCCGTCCTGGGAGAGGGATCCCTCCTCTGTTGTTCTCCCTGAGGTTTCTCCCATTTTTCCCTTTAAAACTGGGTTTTCTTTGGAAGTTTTTCCTTGTACGATGTGAGGGTCTAAGGACAGAGGGTGTCGTATTGTCATACTGATATTCTGTACACACTGTGAAGACCACTGAGACAAATGTAACATTTGTGATATTGGGCTATATAAATAAACATTGATTGATTGATATCTCTGTATCTCTGGGATGAAGGCTGAGTTGGGTTTGGGTGGCCGGTAGATCAGAAGTATTGTCAGGGCAAAGGGGGGTTTACATTTAAATGCAAGGCATTCAAAAGAGGACAATACAGGCAGGGCCAGGAGTGACAGTTCCAATTCCTTTCGGTAGATGACAGCTAGGCCTCCACCACGACCAGTGCTGCGGGCTTTCTCCAAGTAGCTGTAGCCAGGAGGGCAAGCTTCATTGAGGGTGGAGTAAACCTCTGGCTGATGCCAGGTTTCCGTGAGGCACATGAAGTCCATTTTCTCATCAGTGATGTGGTCGTGAATGAAGGATGCTTTATTACTGAGGGATTGTGTATTCAGAAGTTCTATTTTGGCTTTGGAAGATGTGGTGAATCTCTGTAGGGGCCGGAGTAGGCTGTAATCCACTCCACGTTTTCCAGACTCCTTCGTGTGTGGCGATCTCGCGATGCTCTCCGTGTATTCATGCAGCGGTCTCGCGATGTTTCTGGCGCGATTTGACCCCGCCATGAACGGGCTCTGATGACGCGTCAGATGTGCGACACGACGGCAGACAGAGTGGATGGATGGAATATCTGCAACTCCGTGCTGGGAATATACAGTTTGTCTTCTTCTTGGGCTTCGGTGGATATAGCGAGGCCGACGAAGAAGTCCAAGTTGTTTAATGACTGAGGTGCCGGTTGGAGTGGTTGAAGCTCAGGAGTTGGGGAATAGAAAACCTCAACATGTCAACAGGTCGGGCGCCGAAGAAGTTTGGTAGCGGTGCTTAGCAACGAGGGCTAACAGCAACAAGACAGCTGGAAGGCTATCCCGATAGTATACCTCGCGTCTGGGAATGAACAGAGGATTGGGAGTCCGCCTGCTATCACAGTAGTAGCGGGAGAGAGGCAAGCAGTCAGCCGGAGATAGTCGGCGAATTTGGGCGATACAGCAGGTGAGTCCCGACAGTGTCAGGTCCAAAACCGTCAATAATCACGAGGTTTAAGATATAAAAGCACTTGTTAAACAGACTCAAGTTTAGCCATATGGCTTAAAAGCAGATAAAATAGCTTAAAAGCAGATAAAAACTCTGAGGCGTAGGAGAAGCGGCGAACAAACAAGCGCCAGCATCCTCTCCTCACGTAGGTCTTCCCTACCTCCACGTCCATGACACTGTGAGTGAAATGAACACATTGGGACCTTTCAGAGAGGTAGTTCACAAACCACCCCACTGCAAGGCTGGATAGGCCAATACTGAGTAGCCTCTGCTTTAAAATGCGATGATCAACGGTGTCAAATATTTTGGAAAGGTCAATAAACAGAGCTGCACAACTCTGCTTATTATCTAAAATACTAGTAATGTCATTTACTACTTTCATTGTGGCAGTGATGGTGCTGTGTTTCTTTCTGAATCCTGACTGATGTTTAGACAGGATATCATTTATACATAAAAACTCCTTTACTTGTTCACTCACTAAGCGTTCAAGAACCTTAGCCAGAACTGACAATTTAGAGATTGGCCTATAGTTATTTAAAATAGTTGCCTCCCCTCCTTTCAGTAAAGGCAAGACATAAGCAGACTTCCATACTTTTGGAATTGTATTCGTGCTGAGGGAGAGGTTAAAAAGAGAAGTAAGAGGAGGAGCAATAAAATCTGCAGCTATCTTTAAAAAGAAAGGTTCTACGTTGTCCGGGCCAGCCGGTTTCCTAGGATCTAACTTGGATAATGCTTCATGAACAATACCAACAGTTAAAGGAGTAAAACTGAAAGGGTTTTCCAGACCACATTGTTCAGAGTCAAGGATTGGAGCGTTCACAGGAGCCACACAGCCAAACAGAGAGCCACAAGACACAAAATGCTCATTAAAGCAATTTAGCATAGTAGCCCTGTCTGATATAGTGCCAGATGCTGTGGTAAGGCACAGATGTAGCTCATTTGGGATATCACCAGTGGAAATCGATTTTATGGCTTTCCAAAATTTCCTAGGATTATTCAGGTTTTCTGTGGTAACCGACAAATAGTACTTTGATTTAGCACTTTTTATTTCAGATGTGAAGCTATTTCTTAGCTGCCTTAAACGTAGCCATTCTACCTCTGAGCCTGATTTCCTAGCCTTAGCCCAAGCATTATTTCTCTCATGAAGGAGACTGGACAGCTCAGCAGAAAACCAGGGATTGTTTCGTCCCTTCACTCTAAATTTACGCAGAGGTGCATGTCTATCTATAATTTTCATAAAACCAAGATAAAAATAAGACCATGCAGTTTCTACATCAGCACACAAATTGATTCTACCCCAATCAAAATCAAACAGATCATGTAAAAAACCCTGCTCCACAAAGTGTTTTTTGTCTCTCTTTGTGATGACACGTGGTTTAACCTTTTGGACCTTAGTGTCCCTAATTGTGGCCACAACACAGTGGTCACTCACATCATTAGCAAATACTCCCACAGATGAGTATTTATGTGGAACATTTGTTAAAATTAGATCAATTAAGGAGGATTTATTTGGGGACTTAATATTTGGGCGAGTAGGACTGTCTATAATCTGGATCTAAGAGGTCTATTCAAATAGTGCTTGTTATTCATGCAGGAAAAGTTCACGACATGAGTTCAACGATACTCTGTTCCGTTATGCATCGAGTTCATAAGATGCTCTGTTCTCTCCATCAGGTTCATATGATGCTACCGTTACAACGTGTTTCCTTTAGTTTGGTCTGCTAACATGATGCTCTTTTATTTCAATGTTTTTCTGTGTTCACTTTTGTGTGTTGGAATGATCTTGTATTCAGTGTTTTTGAGGTCCCAGATGCTTCTAAATAGTATGTATTACACAACATCAAGTTTTGCAGGTGTCAGAAGGAGGGTATGTATGTTGAAATGATGTTCTCTTGTTTCAATGTTTTTCAATCTGCAGTTTTGTTTCTATTTGAATGATCTTGTATTCAGTGTTTTTGAGGTCCCAGATGCTTCTAATGGTACGTATTACACAACATCAAGCACATGTCGGTGTCAAAATGGTATGTGTTGCATGTGTTCTTGTTCTCAAGTTATCCCAGTTCTGTAATTACATTGTTCCTAGTTAGCTAAGTGTCCTACAAGTATACTGTATATGTTTTGCCATGATCAGAGTAATAAAATGTTTTTCTTTTGCAGGTACTTGTCAGTCATCGGATTTGTCATTAACATCGACACGTTGATGCTGATGGGGACGCACCCCTGAAAGTCCCGCCCACCTGGGAGGTTTGTGTCAGAATCTCAAACAAAAAGTGAAGGAGCGCAAACGAGAAAGCTGCAGCGAGAGCAAAAGTCTGATCATAGAGAAAGAAGAAACAAGAACTGCAAACAAAAACCTATGTTAAAACAAAGAAAAAATACTTATAGTTTACATGATTACACAAATGATTTGTTTGCAACTTATAGTTTTATTTTTGAAATGTATTTTATTTTGCTTGACTCAGTTTTTTTTTCTTTTAAACTCATAGTTTTGCTTTATTCTGAGAAAGTGTTGCTTTATCTTTATGATACAAAACTAATCCCATAGTAATCGGGCAGTTTTTCGCCAGTCAACGTGTATTAAAGTTTAAATCTTCCGGACAAAATTCTAAAAGTGCCGGTCAAAGGTCTTCTTTGTTATTTATTGAGCTTTAAAACAAATGAATAACGACTCTATATATTATAATAATAAAATACACGGAGCCTCTCTTTTTCCTCCCTCTCTTCGGACAGCGTCAGTGTCTGTCTCATGCAGCAGCTCATCCAGTAATGAGTGACCCGGCCGACAGTAAAAATAAACATATTTATAACTAGTTTAGGTAGTTTGAGAGGTAATTAAAATAGCTAAGGGTGATGATCTGACTTGAAGTGTGTGTTTTGTTCCGTTCACCGCTGCATCACAGCGGGAGGAGCTGCAATAGTCGGCCGTTTCTCAATTGCGAGGATGCTGGCTTGGTAGTCGCGTACTTCCAAGTCACTTCCTTCAGAAACGAAGCCAGTATGCTTCCAAGCCACGGCTTCGGAAAACGAAGAAGAATGGAACAGACTAACAAGTGTGCCACTCTCTCTAACGGTTTCAACATAAACTGTACCAAACATAAATACCTCACGATGTCTATCTAATTATGAACTTGCTTTACTTTCACGGAACACATTTTTGGTGATAACAAACAAATGTAACAAAGTAACATATTTACCAACACATGTTCTACGCCACTTGTTGGAGCAAGGAGTGGTCTGAAACCCACCTCGGCTCCGCGTGTTCTTTGATGAGCATCTCAGATTTAGAAAAGAAGGAATTCAAAGCACCAGATAAAGGGTTAAACAATAATCTGCTTTAATGGTAAACAACAATACACTTTAAAGGGTGATCCCCTGCTCTGTTCCCAATGCCGGGAGAACTTACCATCTTGACGGCCTGAGAAAAAGAGACCGCACAAAACATACAACAGGAGATATGTAAGAACAACAGGAGGAGTTGTGTGGATGCTCCTCCCAGAGGGCTCAACTATTGGGCGATATAAAAACGACAGCCTGTCGCAGCGAGCCAACCAGGAGGCCGCCCAGAAAAAGAGTCTCTTCAGTTTGAGGGCAAAACAGACACATTTGAATAACAAGTTCGTTATCTTGCACACACACACACACACACACACACACACACACACACACACACACACACACACACACACACACACACACACACACACACACACACACACACACACACACACACACACACACACACACACACACACACACACACACACATTCTGCAGAGACTTCCCTCTCTCCTGCCCCCTCCCCCATCAGTTCAATACACACACAGTTTCACATACTTTAGGTATCTTAAAGATATGTTTACGACATAGCTGTTTATAGTTGGCCAATACAAGTAATACATATCAGTTACTTTAATATCACACACCTATTTTAGACATGTATTGTTCCAGATACTTGACATGCTGTGTTTAAATAAGAATGTCTCCTTCTCCCACATCTCTAGTCTCCTGTCATGCAAACCTGCTTCTACTTCATACAGAGTAATTAAGCACATTTAAGCCAACTACTTCACAATGTTGTGGCAATTTAGTACTCTCAACATGAAAGAATAAAACAGAGAGAAATCAATAAAACACAAAAACAGGTACAGTTTAAGCAGTAATTATAGCCATGTTTTCCAAATTGTAGAACTCTACCAGCATGTTTTAACGCACACTCATTTCATCATGCAGCCCCTCACAAATGAATACATATATTGATAATCCAGGCCGACTATTGTCTCCAGGACTCTTTATGAGCCTTGCAGGAAATGAAAATATGAATCAAACTATAAATAGTAACAATTACAGATGTTGAATGTCTACTAGGTAGATGTAATGATAAACCACCAGGAGTGGATAATTTAGTTGGTACATTTCTTAGATATGTTGCTAATTTTGTTGCAGAGCCTATCTGTCATATTATACATTTCAGTATTGATAAAAGTATTTGCCCACAGGCATGGAAAATAGCAAAAATTATTTCACTTGCAAAAAATCCAGCTGGACCATTTTCTGGTACAAATAGCCGTCCAATAAGTTTATTACCAGCATTAGCAAAGATAATGGAGAGAATAATTTTCAATCAAAAACAAAAATACTTTGAAGGTAACACACTTAATACTGTGTATCAACATGCTTACAGACCTGGCCATTCCACATGCACCGCTTTAACACAAATGACAGATGACTGGAAGGGCGAACTAGATAATAGGAAGTTAGTGGGTGCAGTACTACTTGATTTTAGTTCTGCTTTTGATGTCATTGACCATTCTTTGTTGTTACACAAGCTGGAACAATATGGTTTTCATTTTGAAACGATGAGGTGGTTAGAAAGTTACCTGACAAATCGAAGTCAAACTGTTTTTTTTAATGGAAGTCTCTCAAAGATGATAACAGTCACTTGTGGAGTACCTCAGGGTAGTTGTTTGGGACCACTTTTATTTTCTATTTTTACAAATGACCTACCATTAGTGTTAGAAAAAGCTCAAATTGTAATGTATGCAGATGACTCAACAATATATTATGCAGCATCAACTACAAGAGAGTTGACAAATGTTATGAATAAAGATCTACTACTGATATCAGAGTGGGTCATAAATAATAAGTTGGTACTTAATGCGGGAAAAACTAAATCGTTATTAATAGGATCAAATCATCAGTTAAAAGGTGAACCAAAATTGCAACTACATTTAAACCATATTGAAATTGAACAGGTCAAGGAGACAAAATTGCTAGGTATAACCCTGGATCATAAATTATCTTGGTCTAAACAAATTGATAATGTTGTATGTAAAATGGGAAGGGGTGTGTCACTTGTAAAAAGAATTGTAAAATATTTGCCTATGGATGTCAGTAGACACGTTTTGGATGCTTTGGTTCTGTCACAGCTTGATTATTGTTTGGTTATATGGTCTAGTGCTGCTGAAAAAGATTTAAACAAACTACAAGTAGCACAAAATAAGGCAGCACGATGTGCACTGCAGAACTCCTACAGAACCAGAGCCACTGAAATGCTGGAGACTAGTGCTGGGGGGAAACGATTATTTTGAAAACGATTATTTTGAAAACGATTATTTTGAAAACGATTAATCGGGCGATTATTTGATCGATTAGTCGACTAATCTAACGATTATTTTTCTGTTGTTCAATTCATAAAAAACGTAATGTAAAAAAAACGTAATGTAAAAACTAAAAAATGCACGATACTGTGTCTCAGGGGATCTTAATATTTAAGAACCTATTAATGTGTTATACCAGATTAACGGAAATAATCTCAGCTAATTGACGATACAAACCATGTTTACCAAAACACAAGTCTCATAAAAAGCATCTAAATGACCTCAGAGCGAAAAATGCTAACGGACATTGGCACAGAACTCAAGATAAAAGTACCCTTATTACTTATCGTAGCTGCACATACAAGATATCCGATTAAAGCTGAGGTTCCACAGATTATGTAGGTATATAGTATCATCACTGAGTGATCCGGACTCGCGACAGGGGAAGCAAATACAGTCATCACAACACGTACCTTTACAGAGCTTCTAGGGAGATCGTCTCACCACCGTAGCTGTCAATCTGATCAAAAGACGTGTTCAATGGCATTAAAATGAGAAAAAACGCGGCTGAATCGGTTAATCCATAGGTTTTTAACGTCTATGTATAAAAAAATGATTGAATTTATAATCCATAATTCCATTTTAATGTAAAAATCGGAGAGCAAATGCTAGCTGCTAATGGTAGCCACCACAGCTAGAACTGCTTGTTGATGTGGGTGACCCACGTGTGTGTAGCGACGCGGAAATATGTCGTGGACGATATTTTGAAGTCGATGCGTCGACGTTGCTACAGCACTACTGGAGACACTGAAATGGTTAACTGTCAGACAGAGGTCAACTTATATTTTATTACATTTTGTCAGAAATATTACAGTGACTCACTCACCAGATATATTATCACAAAGGTTTATAGCGCAATATGCACAACATAACTATCAAACACGACATACAATAGAAGCAAGGTTTGTATTACCCAAGTCTTAATCAAATATGGGACAGAAATCAGTCCAGAGCCGTGATCAGCTGGAACTCTTTACCGGTTCACATCATTCAGGAAAATTCTCAAGTACATTTCAAAATGTTGCAAACATTTTTTTTATTATTATAAGTACATTTGAACTGTGCCTGTGGCTATGTATGCCTATATTATTATGTACACTTATTTGTATTTACTTTTGTTTGGCCTTAGGATGGCGATAATTGGATGACCATTTTAGTTTTCACTTCATTTCACAGTAAATTGCATGAAATTATGAGCCGTTTTGTTTTGTTTTAATTTTGTTGTATGTATGTCTATGTATGTTTTGAGTGTGTGAGGACCCCAGGAAGAATAGCCAATGCTCATGCTAGTGCTAATGGGGATCCTAATAAAGACATAAAGACATCTCTTGGAGTTCCCCTGTTAATGGCAAAAACCATTGATGATTAACAAAGAGACTCATGGGCCCCTCTTGATATCTGGAAACTGCAACAAGACTTTCTGCCATTCAAATTTAACACACTTCTTATATATCAGGTGACATAATCTTATATAGAAATGTTATTCATTGGGATAAACCCCTTGAGATGCACCATCTCGTTTTCAAGGGGGTCACGACAATAGCAACAACTTAAACAAAAAGACAAAATGCAAAACATGACACACAAGACAAACCACATACAGTCTGTTAAGTGAAATTCAAGCAATGCACACAATCATTACCATTTGAGACAGTCAAGCAAATCAGTTTCATCAATATCAGTTTCATTAATAACAAGTACAGAGCAGCTGAAAGTGAGATGATAATGCACGTTTAAACATACCCAATGATGCAAGAGATCTAATAGCAGCAGGTAAAGTATTCCAGTCAGTTGGGGCTTTGAACATGAACGCTCTTCTGCCAATAAACATTTTTGCAGAGGGGACAGAGAAATAAATCTGAACAGAATGTCTAACTTGATGATTTGGTGAGTAGGGTACAAAATACTGCTTTAAATAAGGGGGGTGGTTAAGATAAATGCATTTAAATATCAGCTGAAGCCAATGCGTGTGTCTTCTTACATTTAAAGAAGGCCATTTAAGTTGGCTATACATTGTGCAGTGATGTGTACGAAAAGGACAACCAAGAACAAATCTGCATAGTCTGTTGGAGGCTGTGTTGAGTGGAGCAAGATCTGATGTATGTGCATTTTGGTAGACAACATCACAATCGTCCATAATCGGAAGAATAAGTTGAGAAGCAATTCTCTTTTGGACACTGAGCATAAAATAATTGCAATTGTATCAGCAGTTCTTATTTTATTAATAGAATGTTTACCTGATTTATTTAAAATAGATTTAATTTTAGTCCAAAATTGCTTGGGATTCATAAAGTCCGATGTGAGAGATTCTTTATAGTAGTTCGATTTAGCATTTCGTGTTTTAGTTTTACTCAGATTTCGGAGATGCCTGTATACTTCCCAATCGGCTATAGTTCTTGAATGACGATATATCGACCATGCTTTATCCCTTTCCCTAAAGAGACTGATGAGTTCAGAATTGATCCAAGGGAGATGTTGACCTTTGACCTTAACCATTCTCACAGGTGCATGTTTGTTCATGACATCAGTGAGCTCTTTATGCAGAAAATCCCAAGCATCTTGTACAAAAGGTATTAGTTGAAATCTGTCCCAATTAAGGGCAACAACATCATTAATAAATAAATCAACATTCAATAATTAATATTTTATTTTATAAGACTCTGCAGGTGAAGAAGGTGGCCTATAGATGCTACCAATAGTTAAGCATTTATTTTCATGAAAAATAATTTTAAGAAAAATGCATTCAAAATGTAGAGGCTCTATAGAAGTAGCAATTAGCTCAGTCACAAGGTCAGAGGAGACATACATAGCCACACCTCCACCCCTGCTGCATCTATCAGATCTGTAAAGCAAATAATGTGTGATTTGTAGTTCCCTATCGGAAATGTTACTATTAAGCCAAGTTTCCAAGAGAGTGTCAACAACATCTCAGCAGTCATGACACGTCACGTAAACAGGTCTCTGTTTTTAGAGAAGATGAGAAAAATAAAGAACAAGAGAAGAGGAGAGAGGAAACCGAGGAGAAAGTCGCTTAGCTGCACCATTGAAGTGGATCAACATGTTACCATTAGCAACAGCCTCATCTCTGGGGATGTTCGTCACCCAGGAGAGTTTGAGGTAGACATGAAGACTGCCTCCGCGTCTTTGTGGGTAGAGAAGCGTTGTTGTGTGCCAACAACAACGCAGAGGGTGCACGGGTAGAGGAGAAAGTACTTCAAGTTGAGTTCACGGAGCTTGCGTTTGACTGGATCGAAGCTCCGGCGTCTTCTGGTAAGCTCGGGACTGAAATCGGGATATATGCTGATGTGTTTCCCGTTGTAGTCCAGAGACTTTTTCTCCCTGGAAAGACGAAGGATTTTCACTTTGTCCTGGAAGTTCAGCAGCTCGATCATGATGGCTGGCACGGGAGTTTTGCCTGGCAGTTGGTGAGCGGTGTGCGCTCTCAAGGATCGGCAGGGTAGGGAAGGCATCTGGCCCCAGGAGCTGCGGGATGAGCCGAGACATGAAGCCGATAATGTCACTGCCTTCAGCGGACTCCTGGATTCCTACGAAGCGAAGGTTAGAACGTCGGCTCCGGTTCTCCAAGTCATCAACTTTAGACATTAGGAAGGAGTTGTCTTTCTCAAGCTGCTTGACTCGAGCGACACACTCGTGTACATTGTCCTCATTAGCCCCGACACGCTGCTCTAACAAATTACCTGGTCTCCCAAACTAGACAGGGAATTGTGTATGCTGCTCAAGCTACTTTGAATGGGATCCATTTTTGAGTCAATGTGAGTCAGCATGTCGGTCTTGATTTGCTGAATCGCGTCCCACAAAGTTTGCAGAGACAGCCCTAATGTTTTTGCTAGGGAACTCCATAGTTGCAAATGCAAAAAAATTAGGGCTGTCAAGTTAACGCGTTAATAAAAAAATATATATATATTTTAACGCGATTAACGCATGTGTATTTTTTTCCTCGGCCGCCCCGTAGTTTCAGAGCGCATCGAGTTTAAAATACCGTCTACAAGCTGATGCTAACAGCCCCGCTCCTGCCGCCCGCTTGCAGCAGACCACACTTCCACGCTCACCGGCAGGCACCGACTGGCCACCGGGAGGACCGGGAGGGTGTGTGTATGTGTGGCTCGAGCGAGAGAGAGACCTTACGTGTATTGTTGTTGTTGTTGTTGTTAGCATCTGGTGCTAGCTAGCTGCGCTAACGGATAGAAGGAGCTGTTTAAATGAAAACTGAGGAGCGACATTTCGCCGACATCTGCGCCGAGCACTTGACTTTATGCAGGAAGCCAGACAGTGGGACATTATACGAAAAGTCAGCACACTCAGCACGGATAGTGTGCGTAACATGATTGCAGCGTCCAGGCAGCTCCCGTTCGAGCATATGCCTTGAGTTGCACATAGCTCCAACGAACACACACACACACACACACACACACACACACACACACACACACACACACACACACACACACACACACACACACACACACACACACACACACACACACACACACACACACACACACACACACACACACACACACACACACACACACACACACACACACACACACACACACACACACACACACACACACACTTTGTATTGTATTATTGTATGAGAGGTTCCAGGTTGAATTGAGGCGAATATTTGTAATGTTCAGAGGTTGTTGTGTTTAATATTCATGAGAATATTTGTCATTGTTCAAATGATAATAAACATTTGCATAAAGCATATTTGTCCACTCATATGTAGATAAGAGTATTAAAAACTTGAACAAAATTCCTCTAAGGTACATTTAGAACAGATAAAAAATGTGCGATTAATTTGCGATTAACTATGGACAATCATGCGATTAATCGCGATTAAATATTTTAATCGATTGACAGCCCTAAAAAAAATATAATAATCCAGAGACCGTAGTGAGCCGCTTTACTATGTTAATCAAATGTTCATGGGTTCAGATCATGTGGATCAATGATATGAGCTTTAAAGAGCTAATTTAACAGCGACAAACAGACGAGCTTGAGATGTGCTTACTCACGCTGCGACCATCTTGAAAAGTGACACGAATATTTGGGCAATGGATAATGCATGCAATGAATCACAGTACATACTTACATTTAAATGTGTGCTGCTTAGGTTCAGCCATTCTCCGCAAGGGTTTTTGAAATTGGTCCGTGCGCAAAGCATTGTGGGGATTTTAAGGACGCAAAGTCTACCCATGTGCAGCCTCGAAATTTCCCCCAAAACAAGGACGCGACCTCGGTGGAATTCCAAGTATGCTGGAAAAAGAAGGAAAAAGATCGACGATGCTAATGTGCCGTTAGCATACCTCCCGCCCCCTTAGCACCTGGTGGAGGGGGCGATAGGCTACTCTTCAAATGGTTCACCATCATGACTACTCTTACTGTTTAACATTTGGGTTTACTTCATGTTAAGGCTAATACAAATGACAAGGCTAAGTAATGTAATGCTAACTAACGTGCTCACTACTAGCTAGGTAGCTAACTTGACTATGTTCCATGCAAAACATGTATATTACCTGATATGTTTGGTCCAACGACTCCTGGTCCTTTCATCAGACGGGAAGCGATAGAACGAGCAAGTGGTATGATCACTTTTGTGATTCCAACCTGGTACAAAGCACACAGGCATCTTATAAAAGTGAATTTATTTTTAGCAATCTCTTATTTATTGGAGGGAATAAATAAGTTATGAGATCTTCTTCTTTGCTTTAATTGCGAGTCGCAACCAGTCTTGGAGCATTATTACTATGACATCACTTACGCGACCCAGAATGGGATTTGGGATTTGTAGTCTTTCTAGTTGCGTATTTTTCATAGTCTTATATTTCAACAGTTTTACGACAAACTGTGACTTTTTTTACATGGAAATGATCGTTTAAGATTGACAAACATCATATGTGTCATTCGTGGTACAATTCAAACTGGATGAAAGATAACTTTTCTCTCTCCATTGACTTCAATGTATAATTTTCCGCTTCCGGGGTCCCATGGACCGGAAGTAGATGGGCGTGACTTCGCCACTCTATAGGAACAGTCCTTCGGCGGCACTTGATGACGTAGTATCCTTGAAATATTGGCTTGGAAGCCAGTATCCTCGAGATTGAAAAACGGCCCGTGGCTTTTGGCAAAGCTCAAAAATAAAACTCGAGAGGGATGAGTTATTGTTATTACAACGTGACTTCACTATTATTTAACAACTCTTTTTATTGGGTTCTTTTATTTGGGGTTAAGTAAATTGTCAGAATAAGTGAGAAATGGATTTAACTTCTGTTAGACAGCTATATGCCATACATTTTTGCATACATTCACAGTAAATATTTATTCCGCATGATAGCTGTCTAACAGAAGTTATTGGAGAGATCGGGTGGTGACAGTGACATTTACTTCCTGTATGTCTTCTTCTCCCGTTGCCATTTGTGTTGCCATTTGTGTGCAGACCATCACTCAGCGTTTTGACCTTTTTATTTTTTCTCTTGCTCTCTTTTCCTTTTCTTTACTTTCTTTACCGTTTAAAAATCATAACCTGCTCTCGAAAAAATATAAAAATGAATAATTTGTTTTTAAGTATTGCATGGTCTTTCCTGATATATTAAAAAATGAATTGTTGTCCCTAGCTGACGTTAAATTGACCGGACTTCTTTCGGCAGATGCTATGACTGCAATCCCTTGATCCTCCTTATCAACGGTCTGTTCTCCTTAGCAGTGGTGTGTTAGCGAGAATTAACAAGTGATCAGAATGTAGTATTCAACTTAGCCGTGTAATAAACCTCTTCAATCACTGAAAGGTAGAACTTTTCAACAATAATTCTCTTTAATGTTCTTACATTCTCCAGGCTGACCTTTTCAGTTTTACAATCTGGACAAAGTCACAGGAACATAACGAGCTGTACATTATTGATTTTCTACAACATTGTGGCTGGGCCTGCTTCCAATGGCTAGGTCTTGTGAACACAAATCAACCAGGAACGCCTGCCCCCCCGTGATTAATCATGATTAACCCCAGATTATTATTGTGATCATCTGTCTGATTGTGATATGTACCCAATGTTGCTGTTGGGTAAGAGATGAAGATGATCTGGTAATGCTCCACTGTGCCACCATAGTCCACTTCATCCATTACACATATTACGTGTATATTACGTGATATTATTATTGTGTTTCCCTGCACTGCCAGATATGTAGTTGAAAGTGTGTCTGGGCATTGATGTGTGTGTGTCTGTCAGCCATGCAGTATCCTACTGTTTTCAGTTGTTTTTTTGCTATATCAAAACTGACATGAAATTATGAAAACAAAAAGTAGATAAAGTGCAGTTTACCTTTAAGAACCCCAGAGATGACATGTGGACACACAACTGATGACACCTCCAGAAGTGTTTAAGACATTTATTATGCATACTGTCAAGAGTCATAGAAATCAATCTAAAAATGTGTTGTTTGAAGACGTGACTTTCATTGTTGAGATACTGTCATTATTTATGATCCATAGTGTACTTAGCAGAATATAATGCAGCGCTTTGTAGTATTTACAGACATGGATTACATTGATCATCCGTTAGAGCTTTACAACATGTATCTTACAGACGTCACCACCAGGAGTCATACAGGTCCTGTGTCCTGGCCAGGCACTCACACACTTCACATCATAAGAAACAAAGTTACACCCCTTAAAACAACACATGAATCCACTTTAACAAGTTGTGTTTCCTTTCTCCTTTCATTGACAATAAGATTTTTTTAAATACAGTGAGAGCTAATGTTAGTGCAGTAAATAAGAAATGAATGCTCGCTCCCCTCCATCACCTCAGTCCTTTGTGTCAGTTTAAATAGGAGGTTTTTTCGTTATAACATTTTATAAAAACAGGCGTGATCAGTTCAGACGCTTTGGACCATCCATCTGCACAGACCTCGGTGATGTCCCCAGCCTCTTCCTATTCTCATGATGCCGAGCAGGGACTTACAAGTGGGAGGAAGTGACAGAAGTGACACATCGGTTGTGCAGAATCAAGTCACTTAGCAGCTTGCCAGATAATGATGGCAAGTATGACGAGCACTATGGAGCAAACCATGGCGATGATACACATCCTCTTCCGGGACTTTTGCTGTAGAATCAGAAGCAGAGACGGAGTGTTAGGGGCAGGGTCTCACCTCAGGGTCAGCACAGGGGGCAGCACACCCACCTGGTAGTAGGCGGCTCTCTGCAGCTGCTCTGTTCCTCGCTCCACATGAACTTCAGCATTCTCCACATTCGCCTCGATGCTATCTGCGAGCGGAACAAACAGCGAGGTCAGCTGGTAGGAAGTCAGAGGGCTCTTACGGTGGAAACGAACAGTTCAGGTCTTTACTTGAACCTTCCTTTCTTTTTTTTAGAAATATTTGTATTAGTTTTCGCACAGATATCAAACAGACATTACATGTAAAATACTGTGTTTTCCTAGTACAGTTGACGAACCTTCCTTTCTTTTGGAATTGTTGTTATTCAACTTATATTCCTGTTATAGTGCGCTTCCACATTGCCTTATTTTGTGATGGTACTTCTGTTAGAGTACAAGTGCTATTACTTTGCATAACAACAACAGCTTAATGAATACACTTTGAATAAACTGCTTTTAAGTTACAATACTTTCTCAGGCGAGGGAGTAACCATGTTACTATGTGCATATTGGGGAATGTACGCAGTTTGAAGCTGTGAGGAGCGGCCTGCTGTGTGACAGCGGCCGGTTGACGTACAAAAAGCACATGGCAAAAATGTTTTAATAACTACTCTCATTGCCAGAATAATGAAAGAATCATTATCATTGAAATGATGACACCAATAAAACAACATGACTGGTCACCTGTTCCCAGTATCCTGAGAAAGCACACCACATTTAGTTGAAGCGAATGATAAATGTCTGTCGAGAATAAAGGCTGCAGTAGTTTTAGTTTCCTAAACTTATTCTCATGTTGCGGCCTACGAGAAACAACCTAACTTTAACCTCACTGGAGAAGCTTCTTTCTATTTCTCTAAACATTATTTCTGTGTATTCTGAAAGGATTATGAATACACACAGCACACATTATTTTGAGTCTTATGCTTTTGAATCAAAACATTTGTTTTCCTCCTTTTTGCTCAGTCTCATGTCGACATCATTGTGAGACATATGAATACTTTGTCTGCTCTTTATATTCTGGTATAGTAAATACACACTTGATATCCTGCAAATTCTAGTGACAAAAATGTCCTGACATAATTATTCTTTACCCTGTAACCCTGTATTGCCTCAGCAGCCGGTGTGGTAAAAGGTATGTGCTCTCATATGGTTCTACTTCAGTGGTGTGCCAGTTTAAAAGAGAATAAGTGGAGCGGATGTGTTTCTGTGATGGTCCCCTGGTGTGTGTTCAGTGCCGCTCACCAATCATCTCTCCCTGATCGTGGATCATCACTGCCAGGTCCTTAAAGATCTGGTTTACATCCAAAATGTCCGACTGAAACACACAAACAGACAGACATGAGGCTGGGTCAGCTGTGGCCGGCGTGGAGGGAGACGAAGCAGGCAGGCAGCCAGGGGGGGCTCATGGGGTGAGGCTGACCTCCAGCTGTCTGATGTTGGTCTCTCGATCCTTGATGAGCTCCAGGTCCTCTTCTGTGATAGGCGCCTCCTCTGTCTGCGTGGTCATCTGCCCCCAGTCCTCCTGGCTTCACGCACACAGGAAGACACTTTTCACAGAGAGCAACCCGTTGGAATAATGAGCAGAGACTTCTCGTGTTCATGGATATATGAATATACATATCGCTGAGCTTCCTCGTGCACTGATCATTGCACATTCTATACATGAAAGATTCTACACAAACTGGAGTTATGTTAAGTACTTTATTATTAACACATTCTATCTGTGCATTTTTGTTTCAGTTGTGAACAAAAGTTGACTTACTTTTTTGTTTGATAATTATGACTTTAATTATAAAACTAAAAACTGGTCAGATCTCAAAAGGTTGTGCCATTAGGATCCCCTAACCCTCTTCCATAAATGTGAGTTCACTTATTACCGGCGTGATGTTTGTATGGAAGACAACATATGCATAAATAAAGTGAAATACAACATATTGCTTATAGAGGCGCAATGTCCTTGGACGATGTATATCTTTCCCCTAAGAACTATCGTTGGCTGCAAACAAACACTTTTGTAACTTCTCTTTCGTGGAAAATTGAAACTCAATAGTATGTTCATGACCACAACTTTTAAATAACCAATTTAAACACGTGGAGTGACAATTATAGAAGATACGGTATACTTTATTATCCAAGAGGGGAGAGTGCTACACATCGTTAACAGATAACAGCACATGATATGAAAATGGAATTATTAGTTTTGATTTGTGTCATGCAGGAAGACTGGGTCGGCTATGTGTTGTCCCACAGACACGGTATTATTTCCATATTTATTTATTCTTTATTATAGTTTCTTTATTTTTTATTATTATTAATCAAAAATTATGAAAAATTCATAATAACCTAATTGTTTATACTTTTCTCGGGTTTTATTTTACAATTATTTAGACAAATTATTGAAAGCATTTTATATTTATCTTCAAAATGAAACACAAACGGTTCCATGGGGGGGGTGCAGAGAAAGATTTTGTCAATCAACCGTCCAATCACAGTTCTGTTTGGTGAATCTATATTTAGAAGGGTGGGGAATCTTTACGTCTTATTCTCGTTACCTGCATCTGTTCTTACAGGTTGACTTTGTGATCGGTTTTAAAACTAAAAGGACACTTTACTGGACTGATGTGATTTGTGAGGTAAATGTCGCTACAATAGAACATATTAATGATACAGCGAGCTCATTTCCTGCTATCAAAAATAATTAGACTGACTCAAATTAGAAGCTCACGTATATATTTTGTCTGTATTTTTATCAATGATCATTTATGAAATAATGTTTCAATGATTAATATTATAGATATTGTTATCTTGAAGACTTTGGGTTTCAATACAAACCTAATGAACGACAGTCACTTACTTATCAAAGGAAACGAGCCTCTCATCCCGAGAAGTGTCTTCAGCCTGCGGGGGGGGACAAAATCCACTATTGCCAAAGTCATGTTAGCGAAACAGAGATGATGAAGTTTACACAGTTGACATGGATCTGACACTTCCTCCCTGGAGCCTGCATCTCCTGACTCACCGACAGGCGGGACCCGGCTCTGGCCCGAGCCACAGACTGCTTCTCCTTCTCCGCCGCGCTCCGCTGCACCGCCTGGAAGTTGTTGAGAGCCGCTGAGAAGTCGTTCATCAGCCGGTCCCTCTGGATCTTCTGCTGCCTCTGGACGCCACAGAAGGAGACACGAGGACATCACTTAGAAAGACTGTCCTTAAAAAATGTTTAACTGAATGATGTGGCTTGGTAAAATGACAGGGAGGGGGTGTGGCCTGCAGATGCACATCGTACAACTGGGCTTGCCTTCCTTATGCTCTCTGGGAATAGTTAGAATCATACATAGGGATATCAAGGACTGATGCTCTCCAGTTGAACATGTGAACTACAGTACATAAGAAGCAACCAGGCAATCTCAATGTGCTGGGTGCCTGAAGCCGCATGGCGCAGCCTCTGATCCCGACGCAGTACTACACAGTGAGCGGATCCTTTTCACAATCAGCAGGTTAACGGTAGTTCCTTAACGTTTAGAGAATGGTTCCATTAGGTAAAAGATACAAGATGGTGTTTGGTTAAATATATCATTAGCATGATGTGTTCAAGGGAGTGTTCTAACATGTAGTTTTGTCTGAAAGACTCCTTTAAAGACTGTATAAATACAGTCTTTAAAGGAGATGCTTTCCTAGCTAGACCCTAGAGAGGACACGATGACCTGTACATCCCTAAAGAACCGTCAGCAGACTGTTCTAGAGCATTTCCAGCAACATGGCTGCTGATCTTTGGTCAAAGGGACCTTCCATCTGGACTGGGAAAGCTTCAGAACTAAAGACTCACTCGCACGAAGCCTCGTCACCTGGCCAGTGGTGGACAGGGAATTAGTGAAAGTAACCATATAGCCATACTATTTAATAAAACATTTAGCAAGCTAACTGTAGCTTAGATTTCCTCTCCATCCTTATGCTTTATGTTCATAGGCAACCTTTCATATCTCACCATAATCTTCTCTTGCATTATCATCCTCAATCAATAGTAAAGGTTTCCCTCAATGTCTTCAAACAAACCTGTTTTATTCGTTCATGTGGAAATAGAACGCTCTGTTTCTTCTAACATCACGGAACTATCAAGTACCCCCGACGGTGCCATTGAGCAAGGCGCCTATGATGATATACTGTATCCTGAGACAACCAAATGCCGCTGAGCATCCTCCTCTCCACTACTCCCAGGCACTGTGCGGTGTAGCTGCACTCTTGACTAGGCAGGTCCAATGCAGAATCTGGGGACTTCTAGCTACTTGGCTTGGGACCTGAAGGGTTGCCGGCTCAAGTCCCGACAAGTAGCTGGAGAGGTGCCAGTTCACCAAGACACCCGAACCCCCAACTGCTGAAATCGGACAACCTGGCACCTCTCTAACCATATGCATTCCTATGTGTGTGTGTGTGTGTGTGTGTGTGTGTGTGTGTGTGTGTGTGTGTGTGTGTGTGTGTGTGTGTGTGTGTGTGTGTGTGTGTGTGTGTGTGTGTGTGTACTGTGTGTTTTTATCAAACGGTGTGAAGAGCTGAATCATCCTCTTCATCGCCATCTCAATGAACAGAAAGTGTGGAGAGGTGTCATCATCAGTGCAGAGGCTGCAGCTGCCACTCTCTCTCCAAGCTGCAGCCTGAGGTATTGAACATACAGCTACCTGCTCTGAGGGGGAGGTGGGCAGAGGGACGGACCCCAGCCCTTTCAGGTGCTTGTTGGTTTCTTTCGCCAGCTGGTTGGTGTAATGCTGTATCTGCTGCCTGTGGAAACATGTCTTACAGTTCATCCCTTCAATGATCACAAACATTCACTTATTACATAACTCATGCCCTCATTAGATTTAAATGTTAACTAAGAAACATAACTTTTCACAGTTTGTAATGTATATAGTCTATGTTTGTCTGTTTTTGTAGTAGATTTGTATACAAAACATGAGTATTCTAATGTACTCGTTATTGCTTGTATTCCTCAGATACTCTCTTGATATATACGGCTCTGGAAAGAGAGCACTCTTCTCTTGAATCTCACTCTCTACAGCAGCCACTCCGTGTCTGTTGAATTCCAACACGGAGGAATGTAGTCAGTACTTTATACAATCAGATGGGTTTTCACTTGACTCAAACACATATATATATATAAATAGTAAAACCATAGAAACTGATAATGCTCCAGTGGTTTCTTTATCTATTCCAGACTGTATATATAAGTATATATTTACTGTTGATGTTTATCTTTTATTATATATATATATATATGTATGTGTGTGTGTGTGTGTGTGTGTGTGTGTGTGTGTGTGTGTGTGTGTGTGTGTGTGTGTGTGTGTGTGTGTGTGTGTGTGTGTGTGTGTGTGTGTGTGTGTGTGTGTGTGTGTGTGTGTGTGTGTGTGTGTGTGTGTGTGTGTGTGTGTGTGTGTGTGTGTGTGTGTGTGTGTGTGTGTGTGTGTGAGAGATACGTACAGTCGGTCCTGCAGCTGGCTGGAGTCCTGACTCGTCCCCAGCTGGCTCACGATGCTCTTGATCTGAGCGGCTGTCAGGAGAACAACACACACTCTTTTAGCAGAGGAACATGTGTGTGTATGGAAATGCTGCAACACACTGTCCTGTGGAACAGCGCATGTGACAATGGCTTAAAACATCTCGTGTTGTATCAACGCTCATTATACAGTGAGAAAAAGGTTTTAGAGAGCACTTGTCCATGGACAAGTGAGTTTGGCAATTTACCGAATACATTCTTCTCTTGTCCAGAATGGACAATAATTGGGGCCACTGGAATCTTCTTCTTAGTCATCGTATTTTACACTTTCCCACGGTTTTTACGACACCGCTAACGTAAGTGAGCGGTGAGATGTTACTGCATCACACATAGGGTTGGGTATCGTTTGGATTTTAACGATTCCGGTTCTGCTTTTCGATTCCGGTTATTTTCGGTTCTCGGTTCCGGTTCTTTGAGAGGGTAAAAATAAGTCCCATGACAAACTGGGAGAAAATATATTTATGAAAACATTAAGTCAAATCTGTATTCCTATTTACAAATCACTTCATACTGTTTCATTTCTTACGGTTATTGAATACAATTATATCAAAAATAATCTCTGCATTGTTTAGTTAGTTCTAAGTGGTGCAGTTTGAGAATGTACAACTGGCCCAGTGTCCTCTGATGTTACACTGCAGCCTGCCTGTGAGACAGAGTCCAACCACACATCTCCAACACATAGGACATAATACTGCAATACACATGCTGCAGCTGCCCAGCTGCTCACTGTTTGTAAAAGTAAATAAATAGTATTTTCATTTCAATAATGTACTTTCTTTACCCTGCTTCATAAACAATACTGACATCCCTGCTCCTCCGAGTCTGGGGGTCCGGGGATGTGAGGACAGCGCGAGGACAGACAGGGAGGCTGCTTCACTTCATAAAGGAAATGGCGTTAATATGAACAACACAGGAGCTAACACGCTTAATAACCTTCATTACGTGTTAGAGAAAGAACATAAGAAAGTTTGACAAAGATGAGAGAGAGAGAGAGAGAGAGAGAGAGCGAGACGCTGAGCTGCAGCGATCAGCTGATACGGAGCATAGAGAGAGAGAGCTGCGGTCCGCGGGGCTCGGCCTCGCCTCCTGTCCTCACAACTCTTATTAATCCCGGTACCGGACAATTGTTATTTGTTCCTACTCGGAACCGAGTTTTGTTTCCCAACACTGTGCTGCACTTCGTTCTTATTATACATCCATGGTCCCGCCCCGCCTAACTGTACAGAAAGCGGCGAGATGCATTTCCGACATGCAGAACCGAAACTAACATTTCTAAACGAACAATGGCGGACACGTACAATTTGCGAATGAGTTCTGCCTTTTGTAAACTGAATGTATCAATAATGTGTCAATAAATCGGGGTGAAAAACGTCACTTGTCCGCCGGACAAGTCAATTGAAAGATCTACTTGTCCGATATTGTAAATAACACGTCCCGGACGGTGGGACGTGTACTTTTTCGCACACTGGAGAAAGTCATTAGATATGAGAGCAGACCAGCAAAACATTCCGTCATCAAACATGCTTCTGTTTTGTGGAATACTATAATTAAAATAAAAACTAAGTTCAAATTAAGATGTTGCTTAAACTAATGCAACATATTGTAGTGACACACTGAACATGTTTCCTGTTTCCTCTGGAACATGTTAAAGGTCCCTCGTCACGGCCATCTCCACTGATCATAGTTCCACTGTTGAGCTCTACTAGAATAGATTCACATTGTTAACTCTCATTGGTTTCTCACAGCATCTCTGTGTAGTCTGTGTGTTCACTCTGTCCTGCACGCCTTGTTGGAGCTCCTGCCCCCCCCCCCGTGAGCCCAGTGGCCGTCTGGGAGACAGCGAGACACAGCGAAACCCAGCCCGAACACACGCACACACCCGCAGCCTGGCTGGGAGTCAGACTCGTCCCGTCGTCTCAGGGAGGAGAAATCGGCGGAGCTGCAGCTGAGAAAAGATTGTGTGTGTGTGTGTGTGTGTGTGTGCGTGCGTGTGTGTGTGTGCGTGTGTAATAACCGGAAAAGCATGACATGGGACCTGTAACATCTTCTCATTCGAAACAAAACGCAGAATGGCAGCTTGTGTAACATGTACTTTAGGTGAGGGCAGAACATATAATGGAGAGAGCTTTGTCCTCTGGATCCAACTCACACATACACAACCAGATTCAAGTGTGTTACATGGTTCAGGTTCAGTTGTCGTCATTGTTTGACAGAATAGGTACACACATGCCTGAATGTACATTAAAGAGTTACAAAGAGATCACTCCATAAAGTGATGCCAATGAGTGACACAACCAATATTCCTGTTCTATGATAAATGCATTCTTACGTTTAGCTGAAGTAAATAAAACATGTAAGGATCCTTATCAATTTCAGAAACTGTGTTTCCTTGGCGAATACGACAAAGCAGGAATGTGGTACCAAAACCATGTTTTGAAGATGCATCATTTGCAAGGCAAGGCAAGGCAAGGCAAGGCAAGGCAAGGCAAGGCAAGTTTATTTATATAGCACTTTTCGACGCAGGGTAATTCAAAGTGCTTTACAAAAAAGAAATGAAAGACATTAAGCATTAAAAAAGAAAAGCTAATAAAATAAACATTAAGGAAAAATACATGGATAAAAGTTACAGTGCAGTCTAAAATATGAATAGTTCAATTAAACATTACAAGAAAAGGTACATGGATAAAAGTTACAGTGCTAATAAAATAAACATTAAGGAAAAATACATGGATAAAAGTTACAGTGCAGTCTAAAATATGATTTAATTTAGACAGACTTTCTTCACCATATTTTGCTCGCATGACATCCACAATCGGACCCTCAGGAGGCTGTACACACCCCCTCCCCTGCTTTGCTTCCATAACAAAGTCTTTAAAAGTGTTACCAAAACACTATTTTTCATCCGTCGATGCCAGATATTCCAAATATCTCTGCTTTCGAGCAGTCCCTCTCATAAATGTCATGGAGTTTAATTACGTTTAGAAAAAGTACATGGATAAAAGTTACAGTGCAGTTTAAGATATGAAAAGTTCAATTTGCTGTTGTTTTCCAATATATTTATTTAGAGCCAGCAAGATATGGGACCGCGATTGTTTCCACTCATCAATGAGTGCATGTGTTTTATCAAATTGATGCTGACTTGACTTCAGCAGTTAGACCACCTTTGCCTGTCTAACTCTGCACATTAAAACAAACCACTCCAAATGAATCCAATTCCAAAGTGAACATTTTCATATAGGATTTTCCTAATTGAAGGTTCAATTTTTAGACTAGAAAAAGTAATACAATGTGTTGTTTCTCAGAGAACAAGATGACATCATGAAGTGTTGTAGGTCCAACAGTCTGAAGCCCAGCTTATTTAGATGTCAATGTAGAATAGTTTATATTCTATAATTGCAATCTATTTAGCTGTAAATTACTGCTCTATTTTATTGCTATTTAACTATATTTTATTACAGTGTCCTTAAAGATTTTTTGTTTTATATTTGATGTATGCACCACGACATCAAGTCAAATTCCTCGTATGTGTGAACCTACCCGGCAATAAACCCGTTTCTGATTCTGATAGAAAACGGAGAAAAGTAGCAAAACCTTACAGTGGAAGTTTGAGCATGTGGTTGGAATTGTGTCCTCCTGGAGGTTCAGATGCACTGTGATATCAGCCTTCAGTTTGGTTCATATTCAGAATCCTATGAATTCTGGGTAGACTTCCTTAGGATCAGGGCCGGACTGGGACAGTAAGTCAGGCCGGGAATTACACACCCAGCCCGGCCAAAACCAGTTTTTTGTGCCATTTTGCTGGATTTATTTGTGAATATTTACAGCGTTGCTGCCCGTAGTGATAGCCCTCTAGTTTACATCTACCCAATAATAAACATATGGACATGGGTTACTATTTTAAAAAATGTGCACATTTTTTTGGGAACTTGTCCATGTGAACATATTTTAAATGGGGGTGGACCTCAAGTCCTCTAGAGGGGTCCAGGGGCATGCCCCCCGGTATTTTCAAATGTTGGAGTTAAATGCATACATTTGGTGCTTTTGAGGGGAGAATAAAGAGACTAGATCTATGGAAACACCCATATGAAACAGATCTGTAAAGAAAAATTGAAAGTTGTTTATTTATTTTTGGTTCATTTATTTATTTTGGTTCATATAGACAAAATGGGCTATAGTTGCGCGAGGTGAGACCCCCTCCGCGAGGCCCACTCCGCGAGGCCCACTCCGCGAGGTGAGGCCCCCTCCGCGAGGTGAGGCCCCCTCCGCGAGGTGAGGCCCCCTCCGCGAGGTGAGGCCCACTCCGCGAGGTGAGGCTCCCTCCGCGAGGTGAGGCCCCCTCCGCGAGGTGAGGCCCCCTCCGCGAGGTGAGGCTCCCTCCGCGAGGTGAGGCTCCCTCCGCGAGGTGAGGCCCCACGCAGTCTGTGTGATCAGCCTGTAGGGAGGGACGGCCCTGTCGGCAGGCCACATCATGTCGACAGACAGTCACCCTCTGTGAGGCAGACCCACATTTGCGCAGCGTTGCGTTCACATTACATACAAAAAAAAGAAAATCGCCAGGCCAGCAGGCCACTTAACAGGCCAGGCCATCGGGAAAACTCCCGGTCCTCCCCATGGCCAGTCCGGGCCTGCTTAAGAGTCTATTCCAATCTGCATCCAGAGTGGATTTAAACTTTAAGCCTCTTGCAGACTTAATGCATTTTGAAAAGGCCTTGGTGCTCAGTGACTTTCCAAAGGAATTCAGATTTCCATACTTAGATCAAATCTTGTATCTTTCCTGTTGTCCACAGCTTTTGCTCTCGTTGCATGCCGGGCGCCGTGGGAGGGCCAGGCCCTCCCATTTGACATTCTTGCCCTCCCCAATAAACACGATTTTTATTATTTATAAAAATGTAAAAATATTTTTTTTTATTATAAATAAACTGAACTTTTATGCTACGATGTGTGTGATGTCAGATAGTAACTAAAACAAAAAATCGCAGGCTACGTCAAATAAATTCATGTGTCTGTTGTGATTCGTGATTCGTCCACATTTAGACCAATCACAGCGTCACACTCTATTCTGGATTTGTTTATTGTGTATTCTGTAGACTCCCATTTCTGTTTGAATTACAAAATGGACATCAGAAATTGGCTCAAAAGGTCTAAGGATTTATTAAAACGAAATAGCGATGAAAGAACTGCAGCCGATGCAGCTGCTGCCCCTGCACCTGCCGCTGCAGCAGCGCGCCTTAATGTCACGAGCTGGACCTCGGAAAACCCCGGGGCTGAGTTAGCGAGCCTTGACTCATCAAGGCGGCCACCACCAACGCTGTCCTCCTACCATCACCACCTGCCAGCCTCCTCCTCCTCCTCCTCCTCCTCCTCCTCCTCTCTCCAAGTGCAACGATGAGGAAGCTGCCATCCGTAACCAGTGTGCCTTGCTCATGATTTACCAGTGTGTGTGCTGCCACGCACACAATGTTTCAAAGTGGTTTCTATGTTGCCCTTTATTTGTGTATGTATTTGCGATAAGTGTGCGTCTTTGCGCAATGCTGTTGGCCTTGCTGTTTGATATATATATTGTGCCGCAGGCCCACAGCACGTGAGGGTGTTGTGTGCCCTCCCATGAAAATCATATGCCCTCCCTTCAGATTTGTTCTGGTGCCGGGTCTGTCTCGTTGGAGCAGGAAGAGCCACAGATGGAGCACTTACTGTTCTGTGTGATCTTCTGGATGTTGGAGCTGCATGTCTGGATGAGGGTGTTGAAGTCCCGGAGGACGGGGCGGTAGCTCTCTGCTTTGTCGTAAGACATGTCTGCCAGAGAGTGATGCTGCCTCAAGTGTAGAGCTCTGTCTGAACACAAACAGGAAGGGTTTCACAAGTTAGATGCCCTTCAAACAAGCTTCTTCACTGCTATGTTTACAATAACATTTAAATAGATCTGGTTTGTTTGGGCCCAAGATTGGCCAATTTTAGAAAACAGCATCAACACAGCTGATTTCAACTTACGGAAAAAAGGGGGTTAAGTAAGTTTCCGTTATGTTTAAAGAAAAAAACATTACAAATACATGTTTTACTTTATGGTACACCAGTTTACTCACTATTGATACGTGTTACATTGCCCGTTTACAGTTCAAGGAAAATATGTCTGATTCAGACTTCATTGTTTTATTGCCTGAAGTGATTAGCTTGTGTAACTTGGTCTAAATAACAACTGTGTCTGTTAGCTTGCTAGCTGGCTAATGTCCAATCATACAAGACGATCGAAATAAAAGAATACAGAACGTTGCGTTGATGTGTTTAGTTACCATGGTTTGTGTACACATTTGTGATCGACATAATAAGGCAGTTTCATTGAACCTCTTTATCTACTGTTTACAATTGCCGCATGACACGTAGATGTAAATAACGGTACAACATTACGCTCAGCTGTTAGCTTGCTAGCTAACTTGACAGCTTTCAGTTGTTTAGTATGAACTGGCTATCATCAAAAGGCTAAGCGTGTTGTTGACAGACTTAGATAAAGCTATATATTGTCAACAAGAGCAAATCGGTTTTGATATTAAATTAACGTTAGTACTTACTTATTTTGGTGTTTGCTTATATTCCTCGTCCAGCCGTCAAAAACTGCTTTTCCTTTTCTGATCCCGAATCCTGGTTCTTCTTCTTCTGTTGGTTTATTGGCGGCTGGCAGCCTATCGTTTAGGCGCATTACCGCCACCTACTGAGCTGAAGTGAGGACCAGACCAATCTCACTTTCCCTCATCACTTGAGAGAACCAATAATTAGTGCTGGAAAGTAACTAAGTACATCTACTCAAGGATTGTACCATTTTACTTGTGTATTTCCATTTCAACCCAGTTTATACTTGTTTATACATTTCAGAAGTAAATATTGTACTTTTTACTTCATTTATATTAACACTCACAGTTAGGCTATACAAACACATGACATGTTCTTTTTACAACACTGCATAATAACTCTCAATGTCACTCCTCGTGTTTTCCTCTGCGTGTTTCATATATCTGGCAGTGACAGATAACAGGTTCAACCCTTTCATCCTCCAATATTACATCTGAACATAATGCTACCTTTTAGCTGATGTGGCTCACTCAACTGCAGTTAATTCACAACAGCCAACAATTAAAAGATATAGTTTACTGATAAGTGATCTGATGTGTGTTCTTAATGTTTGTAATCTGGCAGAAGAAAAGCAAACCCAGCACATCCATTTGGTCTAATTGGATTCTTATTATGAATTCATGTTTGGTGTGATGTGGTAAAATGGACCTTTATTGATTTCGTAGGGAAATTCAAATGTCAAGGCAGCAACAGAATAAGACAGAAACACAGATAGTACACTTGGGATAATGAAAAAAGTAAGATAAAATAAGAATAAACATGGAGTAATATGAATCATAATAACAAAAATGACATGAGTCAAATTTAAACTCTGAATGTTAACATGTGAATGTTAATACAGAGATGTATAAAGGTTAAATATATACACACAAAAAAATGTATATATATATTATATATACATGTGAATGTGCAGGTAGCAGTGCGGCAAAAGTCTTGTTCACATACAGTGCAAATATTATTCATATGAATTTTGTTGGCATTTCCCCCCCAGCATACCACAACAAAGTAGAGCCCACAGGCCACCACAGACTGGGAGAACATCTGCAGCAGCCTGAAGGACCTGAGCCTCCTCAGGAACATCAGCCCTGTCCCTCTCTGAAGAGAGCCTCAGTGCTGTCCCTCCCTCCAGTCCAGTTTATTGTTCAAGTGCATTGAATTAGCTCCAACTTTACCAGCTGTGATCACAACATTGATGCATCAATAATAATAATCCTGTAATATATAATATATGATTCTAAAATGGGAACCTACGCACAATAAAAAATGTTTTTACTTTTGGTACTTTAAGTATATTTTGATGCCAATACTTTTGTACTTTTATTTACGAAATACTTTCAATGCAGGACTTTTACTTGTAACAGAGTATTTTTACACTGTAGTATTTGTATGTTTCCTTCAGTAAACTCAGGGGCGCCGCCAGGGATTTTGGGCCCCATGAAAATATATCACATTGGGCCCCACCACCAGGCACAGGCCACTTTGTTTATAAATTACCTCGAGGGCCGTACCAAAGGGTCTAGCGGTCCGTATACGGCCCGGGGGCCGGAGGTTCCCCACCCCTGCTTTAATATAATAACATTAGTATTAATATCATAACCTTTTGTTTACAGACTGATCACTCAATGGTTCAAACTGTCCATCATCCTAAATAGACTAAAAGCAGTTTTTTGTTTTATATAGATCATTAGCTATGTGGGAAAATACTGTGATTGAAATGTATAATTTAAATTAGATGTTAGCTTTTTGTTATATATATATATATATATATATATATTGTATTCCAATCTTCCTTCAGATATGTTAAGTGGCATGTCATTCAACACAATGCTGCTCACCTCCTTCAGTTTGGAGAAAAGCTGGTTCAGGTTCAGCCTTATGGGGGGACAGGGCTGCTGAGCCTAAAGATGGATCTGTTGGTCCTGGCACCAGGGGGAGGGACAACTGATTTAGTATGAATAGGCGCTAAACATGTGCCTGCATTTATTAAAGGTAGGTAGGTAAGAATGGAGAAACCAGCTCAAGTGAAAGTACACAACCGAAACAAATCTGCCCCTTCCTTCAGAGTTCCTTACAGAGCCCCTCCTCCAACACACACGAACACGCACATAACCAATGAGGGCACGAGATAAGTTTGTGCACAGATGGAAGGCTGACAGGCAGGTAGGCCATCCAGTCATTTTAGCCGGGCCGGCTCAGATGATTGGTCTTGCTTTTTACAGCGCCACGGCTTCCACAGATGACATTTTTGTATGTATTTATTGTCAAAGCATTTCATAGATTCATTGCTATCGGATGTTAAGAGCATTCCATGATGGAATATAACAAAAAGTGTTTCTGAAGTGAATTACCTACCATACCTTTAAATGTCAGCTAAAAGAGCAGTGAAATGAAAGACCTCTGCATTTTCTGTAAAGATATTAACATTACTTAATGTCAGCTTAGTAAACAAAAAAACATTAGCTAACAGACTAATTTCCACCACTCATGGACCACACCCACCTTTTCTTGTGAAAAACTGGGTGACATACTGTCGCCCTTTAGTCCCTCTCTCTTGTCTTTCTCTTCTTTTCTTAGAGCCTGACTTTGTTGGTCGTTGAAACATGGTACAACCATAGTACAACACACTTACGTAGGCTAAGTACTAGCATCCCTCCTCACATGCTTTCACTCTCTGCAAGTGCCGGTGCCGCACCGCGTTTGGAGGCAGGACCAAACCATTACATGTAAATAGAAGGGGGTGTACAGAGGCTTTGGGTAATTCACTTTAGAAAGAAAATAAGTTAAATGAATCGTAAGTTTAGTGAGTAATTTATCAATATAACGTTCTATTAATGTTAATTATTGAGGATTGATTAAAGGTTACTTACATTTTTTTTCTTAATGTTCTGAACATGTTGGGGCCCCTGTCAGTCATGGGCCCTTAGAATCATCCTAACTTTTCACCCCCTTACGGCGCCCCTGAGTAAACTATCTGAGTACTTCTTCCACTTCTGGGGACACATGGCCGTGTCTCAATTCAGGGGTTGCATCCTTCGAAGGGTGCATTCGTAGACCACATACGTCACTTCCGCCGAAAGAAGGCTGTCCCATTAAAAAAAGACGAGAATGCGGCCCACGAATGCAGCCTACTTTTCACCAATTTGAAGGATACATCTGATGTACACTCATACCATAAGTACCAGATTTGATCATCTTTTATTTAGGTTAAAGTGTATTTAATTCATCCTGATCCCATAATAATAAGACAATCAGAAATAGACAGCAGCCTTTAGCTTGATGTTAGTTTGTGCTGTCAAAGGGATGCAAGCTGTGACCGTCTTCATCTCTTTAGTTTTTTAAAAACCAGAACAGTGCATTTAAATGATCCTTTAGGGATTGTTTGTCTGAAATGCTTAGAGTTACATTTTGCAATAATACTTTTGCAACCCTTTGTTTAATATGATTAATTCACTTTTTTCTTTTTGTCTTGTAATCTGTAATTTGGACAATTCTGGAGAAATAGATCTGCTGGAGAAGGACCCCTAATCTGAAAAGTGCACAGCGGATCATCAGGACAGAGCTACATCCAGCTGGACCCCCGAGGTGCTGGAGAAGGACCCCTAACCCCAGAGGATCATCATGGACAGAGCTACATCCAGCTGGACCCCCGAGGTGCTGGAGAAGGACCCCTAACCCCAGCGGATCATCAGGACAGAGCTACATCCACCTGGACCCCCGAGGTGCTGGAGAAGGACCCCTAACCCCAGAGGATCATCAGGACAAAGCTGCCATCCACCTGGACCCCCGAGGTGCTGGAGAAGGACCCCTAACCCCAGCGGATCATCAGGACACAGCTGCCATCCACCTGGACCCCCCGAGGTGCTGGAGAAGGACCCCTAACCCCAGAGGATCATCATGGACAGAGCTGCCATCCACCTGGACCCCCCGAGGTGCTGGAGAAGGACCCCTGACCCCAGCGGATCATCAGGACAGAGCTGCCATCCACCTGGACCCCCGAGGTGCTGGAGAAGGACCCCTAACCCCAGCGGATCATCAGGACAAAGCTGCCATCCAGCTGGACCCCCGAGGTGCTGGAGAAGGACCCCTAACCCCAGCGGATCATCAGGACAGAGCTACATCCACCTGGACCCCTGAGGTGCTGGAGAAGGACCCCTAACCCCAGCGGATCATCAGGACAGAGCTGCCATCCACCTGGACCCCCGAGGTGCTGGAGAAGGACCCCTAACCCCAGCAGATCATCAGGACAGAGCTGCCATCCACCTGGACCCCCCGTGGTGCTGGAGAAGAACCCCTAACCTCAGCGGATCATCAGGACAGAGCTCCATCCACCTGGACCCCCGAGGTGCTGGAGAAGGACCCCTAACCCCAGCGGATCATCAGGACAGAGCTGCCATCCAGCTGGACCCCCCGAGGTGCTGGAGAAGGACCCCTGACCCCAGCGGATCATCAGGACAGAGCTGCCATCCACCTGGACCCCGAGGTGCTGGAGAAGGACCCCTGACCCCAGCGGATCATCAGGACAGAGCTGCATCCACCTGGACCCCCGAGTTGCTGGAGAAGGACCCCTAACCCCAGCGGATCATCAGGACAAAGCTGCCATCCAGCTGGACCCCCGAGGTGCTGGAGAAAGCAAAACGGCGATCAGGAACATTCTCCACCCAGACCTCTGCTTACTGCCGTCCTACAGACTTGTGTCTTAGTTATATCTCTCACAGGCTCCGCCCTCTACTGGACTATATGGGTACTACTCACTACCTTATCATGCAAGCATTCACCTACTGAGATTTCTATAGACCTAGCCGGCCCCGGGGCGGGCCTACCTGAATGCGTGAGCATCTCACTTCCGTATAAAAAGGAGGCCCCGCCTCCTGACCACCATCCTTTACTCTTCAGCGAGCGGAGGTGATAGCCTAGCACTGAGTCCGAGAAGTATTTTTTGAGAGAAAGAAAGAAAGAGAAAGAAAGATAGCGTGCGCCGATCCCCACCACCTCTGCTTCGAGTGTTTGGGGGACCAGGATATGGCCGAGGCGGTGCCATTTCACGTTCGCCATTCCTTCCGAGTCCGGCGACCATTGGAAGACCACCGCCCAGGGCTGTACTCTCCCTGGCTGATGATCATGGCGGCGGGTGTGTGGGCTACTCGCTCATTGCTAGAGATGCCCCCGCCCATGCCGCTAGGGGGTGCTGCAGCGCCCTCAGCACCCCCTAGCGGCAGGCAGCGGGTGCGGAGCTCCCCTGTCTGAATTATTATTTGACGGTTATTGCTGCTCCCGCTGTGCATAATCTGTGTAATATGTAGCCAATAAATTCCACATTGTTGGTAAAATAATATTTTGGCCTGCCCCGAATGTTTTTTCTGTAGCCCCGGACAATTCTACCTCAATAATATAATACATTAACCATGCTTTACGTGAACCTCATCATGCCACTCGAGAGGACGGCAGGTCTGTAATTTCCCGTGTTCAGTGAATGCAACAGAGGCAAGACACCAGACCAATCAGAGAGTTGCATGGAAATAAAAGTGTGCTTGTGTCATTCAAACTCGGCTCTGTGATTTTGCCTGCCGTCTGTCTGCAGACTTGTCAAAGCATTAATTCATGGTTTTTACTAACCGGTATCAGTATGTTGTTACTTCGGCATCATTTAGAAACGTGTATTACAATTTAATTACGGTAAAATATTTTCATTTTGTTGTTGTAGCTCCCGAGCCAGCACGTCTTGTTTGAATGATGCGAGTAGACACAGCTGGCAGTGGCAGCCGTGGTGAAACCATGGGTGAAACTCGAGCGTTTAGAGCGATGGGAGCGAACAACGACCCCTGATAGATCTCGCGAGAATGTGTATAAATATAGATACATTTTCATAACAAAACAATGGGGTTGCTAAGCCGTTGCTAAGCCAATTGTTGGAGTTGCTATAGTAACTCCAAGCTACCCCCTGGCGCCGCCCCTACTACGCCCCTACAACTTCACCAAAATCACACTGGTCTTCCCTGTTCCCCTCTAGTGTGTGCTCACCGAAGCATTTTACTCTGCGTCTAGCAGGTACAAAACTAAAGAGGGGCTTCCAAATCCGGCAGCACCAACACCTGATCTGCCTGATTTTGAAGCCCCTCTTTAGTTTTTCACCTGCTGGGCCCAGAGTGAAATGCTTTAGTGAGCACAAACTAGAGGGGAACAGCAAGCACCAGTGTGATTTTGGTGACGTTGTGACTGTCCTGGAGAAAGTTGTAGGGGGGGGGGGGTATGGCATATGGCAGGAGAAATACCTGCTCTGCTGAACATGTTATAGAGAACAGTGCAGATCTAAAATAAGGAACATTAATAGTGTGATATAGGCTCAGATATAAGATCAATAATACACTTTATTTTAGGGCACCTTTCAAAGCATTCAATGTCACCTTAAAATACAATAAACAATCAAATATGAGTGGCATTACAATACAAACATGTGTTGAGTAGGAAACCACAGAGGAACATTACATTCAAAGGAGCAATTAAAGCGAGTGAAGCCAGTTTGAACACATTATCTTTTAGGCTTGCTTGAAAATAACACAGTGTCTGACATGATCATATATGTGATATCATTACTTTCATATAATTGCTTACTATTCGTGGTTATCAGACACTTAAACAACAGAGAAGGTTTTAAGAAATAGGACTATACTGACAAATGACATATTATCCTGTCATTGTCTGTTCTGGAAGGAGGAACATAGCAGAGTGGGACTGCACTCAAAAACGGAAGTTTGTTCCAATACGAAGATTGTGACTATCTGAAAAGTGTCCTTAAAACGAGCCTCCTCGCAATTGTATGCACATTATTTATTCAGCCGTTTGCTGTTTAATCTGATGGGAAATATATCATTCAAAAGAGAGAGAAAAGCTTATTAAACTAGACGAACGCTCAATACAGGCGATGACGTCACGTTTGCGCGTCCCCGCGAACAGGGCTTCAATCTACGGCAAGGCTTCAATCTACGGCACAACACCCGCACTCACACAAGAGCGCGTGGCGGTGCGTTCAGGGACCTCAGTAGAACACACTACGCCTATAAAGACTCCGATTAAATGCTGTTCTCCATGGCCCTGAGCGACGACCCGCCTTTAGTGGTGGACGCGTTTGCACACGGGCCATGGCCAAGGAAGCTGCTATACGCCTTTCCACCACTGCGTCTCATTCTCCCTCTCCTGGGGAGAGTGAGGCGGGAACGTCTGGCAGTCATTCTGGTAGCGCCGGATCGCCGTGGTACTCAGATGCCCCTTTCACACCAACGCGTTTTCAGCTCCGGCTCGGAGCTGGAGCTGAAAAGTATACCGGTTTTTCCTGTTCACACCTCAGAGGCGCCGCCTCTTAGCTCCGGAATCCGGTTCACTTCCAGCTCCAAAAAATGGTCGGTCTAGAGGCGGCGTCGCTTACGTCTCTCTTACGTCGAGGCGGGGGCAGGGGCAGATTCGTCGTTGAAGTAGATGCTGAAGACCACAAAGAAGTCTTGCATTTCGCATGTGATGTTTGTAAAGTTCCAAGTAAAGTCGTCCCTTGTAAAGTCGTCCGATGCCTTCCATTTAGTTTCGTAAGAGGATAACCAAAGCGAACAGCGCTTCAATACAATCGGCCATTGTTGTTGTTGTCGATGTGAGGGATATCCACGCGGTTTGGATTTTATGAAGCAGGCACGTAAACTCAGCTCTGGGCGGTGTGAACAGAGCGGGAGCGGAAAAGGGAAAACTGAGCTGAACCAGAAAAGCTCGCACTCGGAGCTAGAAAGGGAAAAGCGCTGGTGTGAAAGCCGCAAGAGATGACACAGATGAAGGTGGGCAAGCCCTGGGCAATTCCCCAGTTCTGGGGGGCGATGTCTCAAGAGGCAGGTGCAATCGGGGCGTTACCCACCCTGGGCCGTCTTCTCCAGGCTTGGCTCCTGAGAGGGACAGGCTGACAGGGTGGATTGTCTGACAGCGTTATTCAGTCTATCCAGGCCGAAGTGGCTGGGATTCCAGCGATGGTGTGAGGAGCGGAGAATAGAGCCCCTATATTGTGAGTTGGGCTCTATTTTGTCCTTTTCACAGTTATTGGTGGACAGAGGACTTGCTCATTCTACTGTAAAGTTTATGCAGCAGCGATCTCGTCCTGTCATGAGGGATTCAACAGCAGGTCAGCCTTTTCTCATCCACTGATGTTGCGGTTTTTACAGGGGGTCAGGAGGCTGCGCCCAGTAGTGCGCGCCTCAGCCCCGCAGTGGGACTTGCCGCTGGTGCTCGAGGCTCTGGTCACAGAACCATTTGAGCCTCTGGAGCTCTCCTCCCTCAAAGTACTGTCGTGGAATACAGAGTTGCTACTTGCCTTAAGGTCAGCCAAAAGAGTGTCCGAGTTAACCGCTCTGTCGGTGCACCCGAGCTGTTTACTGATTCGGGGTGACCGGGGCGGGGCGACACTCAGACCGAACCCCTCCTTTGTGCCGAGAGCCTAGGGAGTGCGTTCAGGTCGAGGGCTATTCAGTTGGGGGGTTTTAGTCTTCCACCCCATGGTGGGGAAAGGGAAGCTAAATTACACCTCCTCTGCCCGGTGCGCGCGTTAGCATGTTATGTAGAGCGCACATCTACCCTGAGACGCACTGAACAGCTGTTTGTGTGCTTCGGGGGCGGGGTGACTGGAAAAGCTCTGTCCAAGAAACGCCTGGCAGGCTGGCTTTGCGGAGGCATTGCACAAGCCTACGAGCAGGCAGGGAGAGCCTGTCCCACGGGGGTTCGTGCGCACTCCACACGAGCAGTGACTGCGTCGACAGCTTTATTCAACGGTGTGAGTGTGGAGGACATATGCATGGCGGCGTCTTGGTCAATGCCAGGTCCCTTCATAAAGTTGTATCTCTTGGATATGTCTGGCTCTTTCTTAGCGTCTGTGCTTGCTGGGGCAACACAGGACTGGTGAGGAGGGGGGGTCTGTGGGTCAGTGGGCATCTGACCCCCTCCCCGGGTCGCGGGGGTGACGTAATGCACTTTGGGCCCTTACAGGGCTAAAGGGCTCCCCTCGCCTGCCTGGGGGCCCTCCATACTATAGTCCGTACACACTCTGCACGGGGTCAGTGTCTGAGTGTGGGGACATAGGGGGCACTTGCGCTCTCCCCATGCTCTTTAGGGACTCAGGAGAGAGAGTGCATAGTGAACCCATACAGCTGCGGACTTTCCCCGTCTGCCTATAAGCGGATGCAGGGGAGCCCTCAGCACTGTTTTCGAGCACACTTTTTTGCGAGGCAAGCGCGTCAGGGTGTGCTCTATCGGCCGCAGCCTGGACTTCTCCACGGTTACAACTGAGGGAGTGGTGAGTGAGGCGCAGCGGCTGCTAAAGCCGGTCAGGGACAGTGAGGTGGAACGGTGTGCTGGACGACAGTGCGTGCATACATCGGGGCTCCTGTGAGAGATATAACGCCGGGTTACGTATTGTAACCCTTGTTGTATTAACACAGGCGGAGCCCTCTACCTTGGGGCACTGTCTGTCCTATACCGCTCACTGAAGAGTGGTGTAGGATGGTGGTCAGGAGGCGAGGCCTCCTTTTATACGGAAGTGAGATGCGCACGCATTCAGGTAGGCCCGCCCCGGGGCCGGCTACGTCTATAGAAATCTCAGTAGGTGAATGATAAGGTAGTACCCATAGAGTCCAGTAGAGGGCTCCGCCTGTGTTAAAACTACAAGGGTTACAATACGTAACCCGGCGTTTCAGAATTGGATTTTGTATGTGTCCTTTCTTTTAATAGATATCTAACGATTATAGCTTGAGTCTGTCTGATTCCCCAAACAGCTGCTTCTATATACTTGCTGCACATACAATACAAATAAACAATTTGATGAACACACTTTTGCTGATATTTGTGTTACTGCCGGTGATGTTAAAGTATACATGATTGATATCCTCTGTCTCAATAATGAAAGTTATAATAATAGAATACATGAAGCTGCAGAGAGAGGATGGATATATTCTTACCTCTACTTTGTGATAACATGAAAATACAATATTACATTGTAATTGTTAAACACATAGTTTATTTCATTTGCTGAGGTTTTAACCATTATTTACAACATGTGTACATAAGCAGTGGAATAATAGGATAATCTCTAGGTCATTCAACTGTCTTCAGTTTAATTTTATTAATACAAAAAATAGGTCATAGAAAATGTTTAATTGTGTATTTCCGCAGAGCGGGGGGTCACGGTGCTGCTGGACCTGGAGGTGCTGACCTGGGGTCAGTGGGACATCATCTGGGCTGGGTTAGGGGAAGAAGGAGAATATAAACTGTTATAATCACAGCTATTAAGATTAGAACACTACTATTGTTAACAATCAATCTATACAACATGCTTTTGTTAATTTAAAAAACATTATTAGTACAGACAAATTAAGACTTATTTTAAATATGATTAAATTACATCAGCTATATTTAATTTATTTGTTAACACTTACTAATGTAACATTACTGGGGGCTAAAGGAACAGCTTCATCTTATTTACCTGGCCATGGTTCTCTTTATTTCATCGCCGACGGTGATCTCCAAAACATTTAAAAGTAAAAGTAAAGTTTCTGGATCCTTTTCAGCTGAGTTAGCTTGTAAGCTAATTTGCTAGCAGGCTGCTGGAGCAACGCAACCGAACAGCGCGTATCATGTGACGTAATTACGAAGCGCTCCGTAGGCTAGACCGTCTCATTTCGTAGGCCGCTCGGTCCAGCCTACCCGGTCTATGTGGGCTGGGTGAGGGTCCTCCGTGGACCGCGTAGGCTGCGTACTCCGAAGGGTGCAGCCCATGAATTGAGACACGGCTGGACAGTGGATAGGGATTTATTTTGGTATTTCATTTCTAAGTGGTTGACCAATCACAACAGAGCCGGCCAGCTAACCAATCAGAGCAGACTGGGCTCTGGTTTCAGACAGAGGGTGAAAAGAGGTGCTGCAGCACAGGCAGTATGAAAAAAATAAAGAGCTTTTGAACATCCAAGTATGGCGACATGTCACAGTAGAGACATTAAATACAAATATGAACCTGAAAATGAGCAGAATATGTCATCTTTACGGGATTTCAAATGTAAATGTGATCAACACTCCGGTGCAGCAGGTGGCGCTAATGCACCAATTAGCTGCATGCCAACCGCGGTAAACCAGGAATCAGAAGAATGAACCTGTGTTGATGACCCGGCATCACCCGGCATGTGCCTCACGTCGCTGGGCCGCATTACCTCTGTGGATGACAACACTTGCTGAATAGAAAAAGGACATAGTTTTAGCTGAGTTATTTTAAAGATTCATAGTTATAAAAATGCCTAAGAAAACGAAAGAAGGCTCAGAGTGGGTGGACGATGAAGTGGCCCCGGCAGCTGGTGAGAGCAAGCTAACGTTTAGTTAGGAGTTAGCTAGCAGGCTAAGTAGCTACAGCTAGTGTTAATCATGCAGTGGTCCGTATACACTGTTACTTATGCCAAACTCCATTAAATATCTTCTACAGTTGCTCTTACATGCAAAGTCAAACATGTATATGTGGTCATACACAACTTGAACTCTTTCATGAATCTTCAGAATGTTTTGTTCAATTCGGATAGAAGACATTTCATCTACAGGCATTTCTTTGATTACAATCCAGATGATACACCTGACGAAGTAACGATAAATAGCTACCTAACGTCATGATACACAATGACAAGCCTCTATATTAATATCACTCAAATGTCAAGAGGGGAAACAACAGTTGATAAACATCTGGTTTAAAGAAATGTTGACTGTATGAATAGTTTAGCGTTTGCCATCAATAACAAATGTAGTATTTTATCTTATTTTCAGTGATAGAGAAACCTAAATCACAAGTGAACGGCGTCATGTTTAACAGTGACTTGAACAAAGCACAGTTCAGCTAACGTTGCCCATTTAAAAAAGTGATGCAATGCTTTTGTCTGCTCTGACATGTGACAGTGTGGCAGTGTAGTCTCAGTTAGTCCCAGAGCTGGAGTCCTGCATTGCACATTTTACTCAAGTAAAAGTAGAAAAGTATTGGCATCAAAATATACTTAAATTAGTCATTTTGCAGATTGTCCATTTCAGAATAACATATATGATATGTTTTATTTATTAAAGTGTTCTCAAAGCTGGTAAAGGTGCAGCTAGTTTGAATGACTTTGGATACTGCAGGGTAGCTGGTGGATTTACTCCAGGTGGAACTAAAGTCTGATTTAACACTTGATTAGATTTCACATCATTCATCCACATCTGTGAAGTAACTAAAGAGATTAAATCAGTGGCGTAGCCACCATCGGGCCACTCATTGGCCCACCCTGAGAAAACTTCGGTGTCGTTTAAAAATAATTATTTTATTATTATTATAAAAAAATGTATTCACCCATTGAGAATATCCAAGAATTCAAAGTGAAATTCAAGTGAACAAAATATCGAGTTTAATTAATATATATAAATTATATATAATAAATAAAACAAATCAATTAAATCACACGCAACCAAAACAATAAATTAAATAGAGTCAGGCTGGAAAACAGAGCTCTCTCTCTATCTATCTATCTATCTATCTATCTATCTATCTATATATATATTATTTATAGATATATATAAATAAATATGAGCACACATTATCTCACCAGCAAACAAAGCCTCTTTAAAACAACAGTCAAGCGTACAGTCCACTGTCCATACAAAGACCCAGATGCCTCAACAGGCCTTATCCAAATCTGTTTTTCAAAGTTTTCGAGCGAGGGACAGCAACATGATTGCATTGTCGGGCAAATGCATCTTTGATTGTAAACTTTCGGGAAGGTGGGGGCTCTCCATCTCCAGCTGCCGTGTCTGCAACCAGCTGGGAAAACGGAATGGGGTGGCTGTGTTTTAGGTGCAGTTTAAAATGCGTGGTATTGCCTGCTTTTGTCGCTACCTTTTTTAAACAAATGCGACACACCGCCCGGCTCATTGAAGGCCGTAGGTTCGCCTCGTTGATTTGGCTTGAATCCAAAATACTGCCACACCGGAGAATCGAGATGTGTAGTTAGGTTTTGTATCCAATTCCATTTCACTTTAAATTCCCCGCGAGTAAGTCACACGTTGTCTCCCGCTTGTCGCTATATTATTAATTTGGCTGCTGCACGCAGAGTGTCCTGACCATATACTGTATATATAAAGGTCCTGACCTGGCTGTGTGTCAGCCCCGCCCCTCACAGCGCGTGTGGCCGGCAGCCACAGCGCCCCTAGCTAAAATGCTGGTCACATCCTTATGTAAACGGCAATTAATCGAGTTCAGAAAAGTTATCGAGTCCATTTTTATTTATCGTGCGATAAGTCAATTTATCGATTATCGCGACAGGCCTACTTACGCACAATAAGTAATTTTACTTTTGGTGCTTTAAGTATGTTTTGAAGCTAATACTTTATTACTTTTTACTTTTCACTTAAATAACAATTCTGAATTCTTCTTTCACCTCTGTATAAACAGATAAAATGCAAAAGAAAGGAAACAATGACTCGGAGGATAAAAGTGCTGAGTCACAGGTTCATGGTGTTTGAGTGTAGAACTCTTAGCTCTGGATACAGATGAGGTTGGCCGACGTATTTTTCTGTCTTTGTTGACCGTTAAAAATTGTAATGGCTTTATTGAAGGTTCATTTAACTCGTGCAGTTATATTGTGTCTGTATTGTGCCTCATAGCTTTCCACTGATTTTGTGAAATGTAAAGATTTTTTTTCTTACAGCTGAAAAAACTGTGAAAAAGGGCAAGAAAGATAAAAAGGGGAAGAAAAGTGTGAGTAATTCTTTGTATCGGTTTTTAAATTATTACTCAGTTTTTAAATGCTCCGCCTCACTGGATTTGTTGTGCTCATGTTTTTCTCCAGTTCTTTGAGGAGCTGGCCACAGATGTCAAACCTGAGAAGGAAGAGGTGGCTGTGAAAGAAATGCAAGGAAAACAGGTAATCCTCCCTCCGACAGGAGAGGAAACTGGCCTTGAGTCTCCAGCTATGATGTTTGCAGCTCACTTTGATGGCAGTCCAAACAAAAGAGAAGAGGATCAGACGTATTTGAAAATCAATTTTTTAATTGTAAAGCAAAATATGGCATGTACAACAGCCCCAACAGCTGACTATAATTACCAAGGAAAGAACTAAAAGGTTTAATAAAGAAGACTTATTTCTTACAAAGGGTGGTCAATGAACTGTGAAACCGCTCTACCTGGAGCTCTGCATTTCTGCCCTTATATGTAAAGGAGAGAAAAGGGGGCCAGTCGGCAGTATTGGCTTCTCAAAACTAATTTCATCCATTAACTTAAACCGAAGCACAGAAAGGCAATAACATGATAATATAATGGGGCAAAAAAGATACAATTAATATGCTGTAAACAAGACATTTCAAGTCAGACATTTTGCCAAAAACTCCAAATATGAGAAGCCAAAAAGGTAAAGTTCATTCAAATCCAAAACAAGTAATTGGTGAAAATGTAATGGTGGGCAGCAGGAACCGGTGTGCGTACGTGTGTTTAGATGGATAATGATGGCATGTTAGCGCTCCACTTCTGTGCTATTGATGGCAAGTTTGTTGGAATAAATAAATAAACATACTGCATTTAAGTACATCAAAATGAGTGTGTGGATGTATTAAACACACTGGTTCTCAGTAGATATGGAAGCCCAACATCTTCTATATCTCAAATAAATGAACATATTTGAATAAATTATCTTTAATGCTAATGAAAGACTACAACTTGTGAAATAAATAAATAATCAAATACAACTTTATACATAAATAAAATTAAGAAAAACACTATGATTAAAAAGACAAAATACTTTTTAAAAGGCACTTTTTAACATTTCTGATAAAACATTTTTTTAAACATATTCAATGAGTTTAGTTTAGTTTTTTTAATATTTTACATATGTTTATATCATAATTGTTCTTATTTATTTAATATAAAAGTTTATGTAGCTTTATTAATAAAATATTCTGTGTAACTCTTATTTCTGTCTTATTGACCCCGGTTGGCTAAATGTGATCAATCTACATGAAAGACAGTTTCTTTGTCAATGCCATTACAAACTTTGGTTACATTCATTTAGCCACTGGCTCGTTTCCTATTGTCACAGCATCTCTGATGCATTCTACTGTCATATTTATCCATATTTCCCAGGCATGCATTGATACTGTGTTTTTCTACTCAACATCGATGTCGTTTTTTAAAACGATTTCTCCACCAACTCCAAGACTTGCATCACATTTGATCTACTTGTTATCTCAGAAAAAGAAGAAAGACCGGCGGAAAGGAAAAGGCGGGAATGCAGCTGACGATGACGATGAGGACGTCATGCTGAAGCTGAAGAAGCTCTCGGTGCAGGCCAGTGATGAGGAAGACGAGCCAGGTATGATGTTTGAACACTGACCCAGAATCAATGTTATTCTCACATGTGTACTTATTCAGTGGTTTTGTTTTCTTCCAGTCATCGCCCCCAGCAAAGGAAACAAGAAACCTAAGGTTCGTTCTTTACTTTTCATTCTGTCCTGACTCCTGACATGTTGCAGTGTAAAGCATCTGTTCCTCCTGCAGGGTGGAAACATCTTCGCTGCTCTCAGCCAGTCCCAGAGCGACGAGGAGGAGGAGGACGCTGATTTGGACGAAGAAGATAAACCAGCAAGAAAGGTACAGTGCCTTTAGCTCATGGCCTCCAACTACCACAGATGAAATGATGCTACCTTGATTCATAGCTTTAACTACATGAAAATGAATCAAACTAAGAAATAATGTGAACTGAAGCTTATGTAAAACATAATTTAAGCCGAGTTTCTTCTACACTTCCACAGTCCGAACCAGAGTAAACTAAGCCTGCAACACATTTTCCACAGCAGCGCATTACAGCATCACTCCTTCTGTTCTTACCCCTCATACAAGACAACTTAAATGTACTCTAAAGGCCCTGACACACCAAGCCGATTTTGTGTGTGTGTCAGTGCCAAACCCGGCCGTTTTTTTGTTGCGTTTCCACTAGTAGTAGTTCGGCTAACGGGTGTTTTTTCACAGTTTTTCTGGCCCTCCAAACTCGTGGTTCTTTCCGGGCCAACAACCGGACTGAGTATGCTAAACTAGTGAGAGAATCGCTGGCAAGAGGGCTACAACTACCACAAAATTAACATATTTTACCGTGATTTAATTGTAATACACGTTTAAAAAATGATGCCGAAGTAACAACATACTGATACCGGTTAGTAAAAACCATGAATTAATGCTTTGACAAGTCTGCAGACAGACGGCAGGCGAACAACCTTTTTAAAATGCGTGTTTTCGAAATGGAGATCGGCTAAGCATTGAAGATGATGTCACTGCTCCGCCTACACTGCGTTACTATAGTTACTGCCCCAGTTCCTAAACTGTAATGGAAACGCAGCATAAAGTGAGCCTGGTCTACCAAGGCCTAACTATACTAAGCCGTGCGAGGCCCTGCAGTGGAAATGCGCCATAAGAGAAAACAGCTTATATTAGCGTTAGAAGAAGAAGACTACATACTTTACAAATTCAACAAGGTGACACAATCAGTTTTCCCTCTGTTAGTATACACAATACAAACGTGCACAAACACACAGATTTATTTTCTTTGCAGGGAAGGGGCTCGCTTGGAGGTTCGGTGTCTTACTATAGGACCTCTCTGCATACCCTTTCCAAAACCAGTTTTTGATTATTTTAATGAAATTTGAACCTTGTGCTTAGATATACTCTATTAACTCAGCTGTTGGAAACAAATCTAATTGGCATTATTTTTTGCAACATTTCGAAAATTTAGTGTGGAATCTAGCCATTATGCAAAATGATGGGAGTCAGATATTCATATAATAATTATGATCTCGTTCTATGCTGACTATATATCAGGCATGAGAATCACTCACCTTTCGGCGAAATTCGCCGTTTTGAATCCAAAATAGGTCGTTTGTGTGATTCATGTAGATCTGTAATAAAAATATTGTTGGGGTATGGGGGGGTCTGGGACCCGTTGTAATCTGCGGCCGCGAGCTGTTATGTGCCATCATGACACGCATGGTGTTCTTTTTTTATATATTATAATCAGTGTTGTGCTAGTTACTGAAAACCAGTAACTAGTTACCATTACTAGTTACTTCATTTCAAAAGTAACTCAGTTACTTTACTGATTACTTACACCAAAAAGTAATGCGTTACTGTGAAAAGTAACGTTTTAGTTACTTTAAAAAAAGCGCTCCCATTATATTAATGCCCTTATAGCCTTCATGTCAGTACTGTTATTGCATTGGAGAATAATCCAATCTGTTGATCAACTTGACATGCATTATATGCAATCTGGATAGCATCGATATTAGCTGGCTTTACATTTTTGTATATTCTTTCTCCAAGTAGTTGGAAAAAGTGTTCCGTCCCATATGCCGTGTGCCGCCCGGACATGCTATCATGCTAACTAGCTCCCTGAAAGCGGGTGACTCCACTGTAGCAATAGCCTGCATGTGTTCTACAACATACCGTGCAATGGCTTTATGGACTTTTCCCTGGCTAGCAGTCCCTTGGTTAAAATCCAGCCGCTGTTGCTTAGGTGCAGGAGGTGGAGTGGCGTCGGCTGAGTCTCTGTGGTCTTAGCTACTAGCTTCGTCCCAGCATGTTGTTTCTGCAGATGTTTTAAGAGATTTGAACGACTGGTTAGGGCAGTAGATAGGCTCTTTGACCCGCCAAGACACAACTTACATTTAACTAAAACGTTCTTTTCTTTGTGCTCGACAAAAGTGAAATAGTGAGAATATCTCCAGGTGGAGAAACTAGACTTGAGCTCCGCCGCCGCCATGACAGTCTTGTTAGTAAACAACACAAACACGCCCACAGCCCGTCTCCGCATGTGACACAGGAAGTATCTAAGTACATTTACTCAAGTACTGTATTTAAGTACAGTTCTCATCTCTGTTCACCTGGCTGTTGACTATATAAAAAAACTAACGCAGTAACGAAGTAACGCACCATGTAGTAACGGTAACTGAGTTACTGAATTTAAAAAGTAATGCGTTAGAGTACTAGTTACTGCCAAAAATAACGGCGTTACAGTAACGCGTTACTTGTAACGCGTTAGTCCCAACACTGATTATAATGCAGCGCGAGCACACAGCTCGAGTCTTCCTGCCTGTCGGCTCTGCTGCTCCGCGATGATGGTCTAGCTTCAGCAGCCACATTACCGACGGGTGCGTTCGTTAATATTAACTGTGCGGTCCGGAGTCACTGTGGCACAGACTGGACCGCTGGTGAACAGCTGTTAGAACGGGCCGTTCAGGTGTTCAGAGCAGAGCTCCCTGTCGGAGCGCAGAGCGTGATGTGCACTGAAAAGTTTTTCTGTCGCAATATTATCGTTGAGCTAGCTAGCTAGCATACATTGTCACTATCTGCTAACGTTAGCTTTAGCCTTCGTTTTCTAATAGTTTTTTTTTCATAGGCTATAAACGGAGGTGGTATAAGTATAGATCTTGTACTTGAGTAAAAGTAGAAGCACTCAGATCTTGTACTTGATTAAAAGCAGAAATACTCAGATCTTGTACTTGAGTAAAAGTAGAAGTACTCAGGTCTTGTACTTGAGTAAAAGTAGAAGTACCAGAGTGTAGGAATACTCTGTTAGTAAAAGTACTGCATTCAAAATGTTCCTCAAGTAAAAGTAGAAAAGTATTCTCATCAAAATATAGTGAAAGCAGCGACAGTAAAAGTAGTCATTGTGCAGATTGGTCCATTTCAGAATAATATATATGATATGTTTTATAATGATTGATCATGAAAGTGTTCTCAAAGCTGGTGAAGGTGCAGCTAGTCTGAAGTACTTTGTAGACTGCAGGGTAGCTGGTGGATTTACTCCAGTTGGAACTAAAGTCTGATTCAACACTTGATTAGATTTCACATCATTCATCCACATCTGTAAAGTAACTAAAGGTATTAATACATGTAGTGGAGTACACGATTTACCTCTGAACTGTAGAGGAGAAGAAGAACAAAGTAGCAAAACATTGAAATACTTAAATAAAGTACAAGTATCTCAAAATTGTACCCAAGTATAGTACTTGAGTTTATGAATTTAGTTTACTTTACACCAGATGCCATAAAGATAGAAAGACCCAGCCTTGCACAGAGGCATGACAATATATTTTCAAAATGCTCAACAGTGCTGCCAAAATTATAAACTGACTGCTACACAATTAAAATAAATGCTTTTATATATTTCTATTAGATGTAACTCTTTGGCATTTCTGTTATTATTACCTGCTGCTTTAGTTGTTTTGACTGCTAAAATCCTCTGTTATTCCTCATTTTAAAGCCGATATTCCGTGGGGTCGGGGGGCTCGGGTCCTTGTCACCTTTTCCATACCTGATGAGTTTGCATCCCTGATAATACTTAGTAAGGAGGCCATAATATTTTTGACTCATGGCTGAAGTTAAGTTGCTCCAGCTCTCCCCATGTTGGCAAAAAAATGCATCTCAAAATGCATCAGATTGATGCTTTAAAATATGGAATATTCAAAATGTTCTTCCGGGGGAGCATGCCTGATATATGGCTTTGACTAAAAGTGGAAGATGTACAAAATCCTTTGCTTAAGTAAAAGTTTGGCTGAAAATCCTGAACTCAAAAGGTCACTTATCTAGAAGTATAAAAGTATTTTCAGCTAAATGTACTCAAAGTACCAATGGCAGATTGTCTCTTTTGACAGTATTATTATCACATCATATTCAGGTTGGTACAGGTGCTGGAAATCCTTGAAAATGCTTGAAATTTCATGAGGTGTTTTCAAGGTTTGAAAAGTTCTTGAATTTTGGGAATGGTGCTTGAATTTGGGATAAAGTGCTTGAAATTGTAAATGCTCTAGTTCGCTTTTTAGATTAAAAGAAAATAAAGAAGTCGGAGTGCGCTTCGCTTTTACATAAAACAGCTCCGCTCCGGTCTTCCCGCGCTATGCGCGTGACCTGCAAGTGTTTTTGTTACGTGTTAGTGATAGATGACAGTGTGCCAGGAGGTTGCAGTTTCAATGAGCGTTGGCTAGCAGAAGACGAATACAAGCCATGGCTAAGACGAGGGTAAAGCCCACGAGTAGCCTCCTGCAAAGTTTGAAAAAAATTATTTCAGTTGTTCACGATGGGGAGAGTCTGCGCTGACGAGCCACATGAAAGGTACGCCGCAGTAGAGCATTTTGGGTTAGGCTAAAGTTGCATGTTACGTTTGTTTAAGCTAACGTTAGCAAGCTGAATAGCGAACTCGATGAGGGATAATAATAATTGCAGGGGACAATCATTTCAGAGGAGCGTACCTATGTTGTGCGCGTTACAGCCGCCATCCTGTGTTGTTCAGAGGATGAAGCACTCACTGTTGTAATTCAACCCAGTCACGGCATTTTGTGTTATAGTCACGAAATATAATCTCTTGATTCGACACAGAACGATTTTAAAAGCGTGTGTATTAGGGGTGTTGAAAATAATCGTTTCTACGATGCATTGCGATGCGGACGTGGACGATTCGGTCTCGATGCAGTGACGGAAGATAATCGGTTATAGAGTAGTAACGTTGCTTCCTGATTTTCCGGCCGCGGCTTTACTATAACGTTTTTTCTGTCACTTTAATATCAAATCGGTCGGTGACGCAGAGATCAGGGAACAGACGTGACAGCGGCGCAGCAACACGGAGCAGTCTGCTTTATCCACCAACACAAGAACACCAGTCCAGAACCCACAGCAGAAGGACCCGCTCCGAATCACTCCGTGTCGCTGCGGCTCAGAGACACAGACAGGGATTTATGTTTTTCAAAAATAATCGCGTTACAATCATGTCAGGTTTTTGGTGGATTTAATTAAGTCTTGGATTGCAGAGTATGAATGTCCTCTAGCAATTTGCAGACGATATATACGTGTGTAAAGTTTGTGAAGGCAGGAGGAAAAAAGCTTCCGCGATCACCGTCTCCTCTCCGTTCCTCCAAGCCCCGCCCCCTCCCTGAAAATAATGAGTGACAGGCTGATAGTGACCCGATAGAAACTTTATTATTCACTTAATCACTGAGATATAATGAAGCTAATTTAATCTCATACATTCATGGGATTTATGTAACAGTAAGACAGAGAATGTAAGTGTGCACCCACATGCAGTATTTTTGTTGTTATATGCTGTTGTAAATACTCCTGTTGTCTGCTGTGTTCAGACTCAAGTCCTGTGTGTGATGCCACATTCAGGACCTTCAGTGTCCTTTCTTAACAGAAGGCCGCGGCTAGAAGCTGCAGCTCGACTGCAGAAGCATTAGCTTTTTGTTTTTGAGGATGGAACAACTTCACACACGGAGGCTAGACCTATACAATTCATTTATTTTGGTTTATAAATTAATGTCAAGACATTTATGTTATTGATTTCTGAAGCACTTTCTAAATAATAAAAAGAGAGTTCATATGTATTTACTGCATTTATGCATTGATGAAAAATAAGCCATGTGCAGTAATATAGAAAATTGAGGATGCAACGCATTGGTATGAATCGTGATGCACCGTGATATCGAACCGACTCGAATCGTTGACAGGATAATCGTAATCGAATCGTGAGACCAGTGAAGATGCACAGCCCTAGTGTGTATTGTGTTTGTGTACCGGGGAAACACTCACAAGAAAACATAACATTTAAAACATCTGCTGGCACTAACAATGTCTCCTGCTGTGGAGACCACCCTCACGCTAGGGACAGAGGTAGCAGATACAGCCAGGTAGCGCTTTGCTAACATCGCAACATAAAGGCCCTGACACACCAGGCCAAAATCGGCCGTTTTCGTTAGTCGGACGAAGAAGCGTGCCCTGTCGCCTAAACTCAATTTGGTGTGTCCCGCACCATCGGCCGTGACACACCTTATTTGGCCTTTCATGGCCGTGTGTCGGCCACAGGCAGTCGGACAAATACATCACTCTGATTGGCTGTTCAGCTAGCGAAACAGTGCATGAGAAGCGAAACGGTTGCTTGAGAATGTCTTCCACAAGCAACACTCCAATGGCTGATAGCTCCAGTACCGCACGAAACATGTTTCGATGGACGAGAGTGAAAATGGAACGCACACGCTATTTGTTGTTTGTTTATATCACGTAGTCTGTTCTTCTTCTCTGTCTTCCGGTTGTTGCCTTTTTTGAATGACGAATACACACTACCGCCGCCTGCTGGTAAGGAGAGTTATTGCCACTCACGCATGCGCAGTTCGTACGTGCTCGGCTGAAGTCTTTGCGGTGTGTTCCAGTGCGACACATGGCCAAGACGCAGGAGAACACGCCGACGCAACAGTCGGCGTCAGCAAGTTCTCTGGTGACTGCTTGGTGTGTCAGGGCCTTAAGGATATTTGGCGTTTGTAATAGCTTTGGCTCGGTCTGAACTTTTTGCGAGTGGTGGAGGCTTAAATGCTAGTGGGAGTTGGGTTTGCACTTCAGGTCCCGCCTCGGCTCCGCCTCTTTGCCCTTATTTGGAGCAGGCGGGAGTTGAACTCTGACGTCACTGTCTCGCCGTTAGTGGCCAACTCTGCCTACTAAGGGCTTCTCGGCAACTCTGCAGAATCCTATGGGTGACGTCACGGACCCTACGTCCATTTATGTATACAGTCTATGGTTGAACCCAATGGGAGCAAATGACTCTGAATGCTGCGACTCAGCACCTGAGATTACTTCCAAAAAGTTGTTCACGTTCTGAAGGAGTTTTGGGACTACTTTTCTCCGCGCCGTTCCTAATGAGCTTGCTTTAAAAGAAGAAACACTCAAAACAACCAGGACGAGGGTTAAACAAAAATCTGTTTTAATCATAAACGGTAATAATGCAATACCATATAATACATTACCATACAAAGCCATATCATATGAGTAATGTCAGGAGTATGCCTACTCCTGGCCTTGTTCACAGGCTGCCCCGACCTCCCGGTCCGGGCGGCGCGTGGAGAGAGGACGAAACAACACGTTGCACGTCCCAAAACCAACAAAGGGGTGGAGTTTCATTTGGGAGATACCAACACGCTGTCTCACAGGGAATCAGCGCGGGCAGCTATGAAAGCCACAGGTGTTGAGAAGGCCTGCAGGATGCACCTCATTAAGATCAGGGGAAATGTTCCTCCCAGTTTGCAAAGCCTATCGATGGTTTAACCCAGAAAAACACTCTGGGATAATCTTTTCACTCAAAACAGAAATCACCATTAATTCTGCATCTTCCTTCTTCACAAATAGCTTAAAACACTCTTTTGATAAACAGGTAAAAAGTCAAACAAAAAGACTATTGCGCTAATCTACTTTTAAGAAAAAGGGAACATTCTTTCAGGAATCTATAAAAAACCTCTCTATATGGTAGAGGAAAAATGTACTTTTGTTCCTTCAACTATTAACACACAGGAATGTATAAACTCACACATATACTTATTCAAGATATACAGACTTCTTTGAAACTTGGCCTGCTTGAGATCCTAAGCAGAATATAGTCTTTCCCCACCAAGCACCCTGTCTTGCATACCTCCACATCCCCCACATAGCAATAAAACCCAGTTTACTCTTAACAGCCCTTTGTCTATCGCCATTTTAGTCCTCACATTTATGAAAGGATAAAACAGAGAAATCACTATAAAACACAAACACAGGTATTGTTTGAACAGTATTCACTTAACTGCTACTATTGATAATTACCAGAGAAAGTCAAAGGGACCTCTTTTAATGTCTGGAAATTGCAACAAGACTTTCTGCCATTTCAAATGTAACACACTTCTTTGGTACAAAATCTCACATCAATTTCCACAGTTCTCAATTTTTCTTTTTATTACCAAAGGGCCCGTACCGAATAATTTCGGTACGTATACCGTTACACCCCTACATATATATCATTATTATTATTATAAATACATAACTACTATTATTTTATTACATTTCAGATTTTATTTTTTATACCCCTGGAAATAATTACTGCACTTTATTCCTTATTCCTACATAAGTATGTATGCTGCGTGTCTTATGTTGTGATGTTTTTTGTTTTGATGGCACATTTTAAAAGGGAGAAGCATTTAGTTCTCTCATTGTACATGTATAATGACATTACATGATTCTATTCTATTCTTGTGTGTTAAATATGAGTGAAAAGTCAAATAAATGCTTCCATAATGTAGTGGTATAGAGTAACAAAAAATGGAAATAGTCAACTAAAGGCAAAATATAGTAAATGTACTGAGTTACGGCCCGTCCACACTACAGCGTCGACAACTCCAATCTGCCCATTCACTTTGAATGGGGTGACGTCACGTTGCCTCGCTTTTTCGCCGAACTGAATTGTGGGGTAGCAGAGCGGTCCGTCTCCGCCGGAGTAGCCAGCGCCAGCCAATCAAATCCCGTTTCTGAAAATCGGACAGCTCAAGCCGTAGCCAATCAAACCGCGTCTAAGCTGGGAGACATATCCCGCCGTTCATTTCTATATTTAAAAAAAAGTCGGAGGAGAAACTAACTATCGCCGTAGCAAATCACCCGGTTTTGTATGAGCAGCCCCTCTTCACCTCCCGGGATACAAACCGGAGGAACCAGGCATGGAGGGAGGTGGCAGAGACAGTGGGTGAAACTGGTAGGTTTTCGCCTGTTTGGGGAGTATATATATATATATATATATATATATATATATATATATATATATATTGCTCCCATAAAATCCCCGGGGGTTTTTGCTTTGTATGTCGGGGGCGGGAGATTCATGTGATTGGTTGTTGGTCGTGTTGCTTGAATAAAATCCCCAAGTTACAGACACGCCCAGCTCCAAGCTTTTTTTGAAGCTGTAGTGTGGACGCTCCGTTACCTTCCACCTCTGAGTGTAATGATGGGATACAGATGCCGTGTGCTCCAGTCCTTTCTCATTCTATTGATCTAAACATCTTCTCTAATAACATGCATCTGCATTTCTTCCTTCAGTCGCCAGATAACGATGAGGACAACAAGCCTAAGAAGGGGAAGAAAGAGCAACAGAAGGTAAGAAAGGAGCACTGATGTTAGCTTAGCACTTCCACCCAGTTTGCAGCATCGTCCAGGTAACCATCATGTGATTCATCTGTGTCCCTGTAGAAAGGAAGACCTGCTAAAGCATCACGCAGCGAAGAGGAGGAGGACAGTGACGAATGTGACACCATGAAGGTGTGTTTGTCCTCCATAATCTGTCTATGGTCCTCCTCTGCTCTGGATCAGTGCTAACGCTTCTGTCTCTCAGTGTGCCGAGGATGTGATCGCAGAGCAGGCCCAGCAGCAGGACAACGACCCGTTAGCTAACCTCAGCAAGAAGGAGAAGAAGAAGATAAAGAAACAGGTGATAACATGTGATAACATGTGCTGATGATGCATTCATGTGTGACTTACTCATCATGTTCACATTGACTCTGAAACTCATTGAGTGCTATACACTGTTGGGAAGAAGAGATTCCTGCCTTTCTTATATTTCTATTGTTTCTCAAACTATTACGTAATATACGTCACATGACTGTTGGTGAGCCATGATTTTCAGACAGCGGAATTCAGAGTTTGCATACATTATTTTAGTGTTTATTCAGAATAATCTGAAGACTGAACCCTAAATCTAATTCATCTAGATTTGTTTGCACACATTCACATGCACGCTCATTCTCACCAATCGTATAAAAACAAAAGTTTAACTTGTGCATTTCATATCATGTTTGAGCACATGCTTACGTGCACACCCAGAGCCATGTGAGCGCCTGTACTCACAAGAAGTTACATCTACGTTTTTCATAAATGTAACCTCTCAAAGTGCACCATGGATACATTTGAATGTAAAATGTCCAAAACGTTCTTCCGGTGAGCAACACACAAACCCATATGTTCTTATCTTTCTGTGTCATTACTATGACAACTAGCCAGACGTCCTACCTGACCAATTCGAGCTGCGCAAGATCAGCATATGTAGCAAGGTGTTCAGAATAAAAGCACTTTAAAGAAAGAATGTGCTAAAAATAGAGATGATTATATAAACCTAATAAGCCAAAGTATAATGTAATAAAAGTCCCAGGGGAAAATTGGGTTTGTGACATTTGCTTCATTTAAGATAAAATGAATACAAAATGTAAAAACAAACATAATACATTCTAGTAACAATGTGCAATAAGATATTTAAATAAATATGTTTGTATAAACATAATAATTCAAAGTAAAATGTTCAATAAAAAAGAAGATCAAAATCTTGGGGGGACAAATTACTTTTAAAAACATAAGAAGTTCGAGAGAGAAGTTGAAATCAAATAAATAACAAGATGTTTAAATCATAAGAATTAAAATAAATTAATAAAAGATAAAATAAGTTAGAATAAAAATGTTCACATTGTATTAATATGTGTGCGTTTGTCTATCACTAAGTAAACAATGGTGTATTAATAAAATGTATGGACTTTATAAGGGTTTGGTGGTAATGGTGAAGTCCTCCATTCATATGGTTACAGCAGGGGTGCCCAACCTTTTTTGAACCGAGAGCTACTTTTAAAGTTGCCAGTCTGCTGAGATCTACCAGTCCAAATAGAGAGGCGTAGCCTACTGACAGCCTACCAGGTAAATACACACTTCTACTTAAATAAAACTGACCTTTGTACGATTAATACTTCATAAAATACTGCAGATCCTTTATCTTACCTCTTTCTAATCTACGCACATACAAGGATTTAACTGAAGTTACACAACAGTGTTGTTGATACGGAGTTGGAGTTTATTCACACGTCACATACTAAAAGTGGGTAATGTGTTCAAGAAACATTGAACAGTGCTGCCACATATGACACAGGGACAAAGAGAAAAGACTCTGAACCCTTTCTTTGCCATTATATAAAAATAGTGTTGCTACAAAAGTATAAATTAGGCGTACTAATAAGACGACTCAGATCTGAAGCTACTCAGGAATCTGCTGCCAAAGTGCAATAAAAAAGACAAAATTAATAAAATCAAACCCTTTTTTTGTTGCATTTTAGTAGAGTATAAAAAGAAATGCCTTTTTTAAAATAGGATGCAAGCAACACTAGCTTCTTAACCTGAATTGATAATAGACTATAAACAATTTAAGTTTGCATTCATTTTGTACAATAATTATAATGAATGAGTTCAAACAAACTAAAACTTACAGCTGATTAATAACGGTATCTAACTTGAGTTTTTATTATATCAAAAACCTGTTGAAATGCTTCTGTTATTTTTACTGTCCCCCAAAAGCCTCCAGGAATGCTTCTTTCACAACTTCGCCGTCTTTGAAAGACTTGACAAGAACGTGACTGACACGATAAGATGCTCTGGTAGCAGCCTTGATCTTGTTGTTGGGCCTGGTGAAAATGGACTGCTGTGCATTTAGCTGTCCTCTCAGGCCCCTCCCCTTTTGGAGCGTAGGGCAGAATTAGGAGGGGATTCCGTCTCGTAGCGTTTGTGCACTGTTTTGAAATGCCTCTCCTAAATTACCCTTCTTCGATAAAGCCACACTCGCATTGCAGATGAGACAGATGGACTTTGAATTGGAATAGATACAAAAATAATCATCCTCCCACTCGGAGTGAAAATTATATATTTTGGGCTTTTTTTGCTTCTGCCATAATTGCGGTCTGGTGTGTGTGCGGACTGTCACTCCTGTTGCCACTATGGTTGCCACGGACAACATCAGCGAAATAGTGCCCACTGCCCAACAGCCACGCCCAGACACATGGGGTCACACCGGCCAATCACAAAGCTTTGATGCGTTAAAGTACATTATTCTGGCACAGGAAGATCATGTTATAGGACATTAAAGGAATGGTCCACTCATTAGATAATTAATCAAAACTTCAGTATTTAGTGAAACGTTATGTTTAAACCATACCCTGAAGAAATCAGCGATATTCCCCGGTAAATAATGATTTTATAGCTCTTTTTTATCAAGACCTGTATATTCCGTCTGGCCGCCGCCATGTTTGCCATTTTCAGTAGTCACGTGATGGTCGTGACGTCATCCATGCGTTCACTTTGTCAACACACGGAAACATGGTGGAGTATTTCAGTTCGGACTCGTCAGCAGAGGAACAAGTTTTGACCAATGTGAAGAGATTGGATGGGGGAATTCATCCATACATATCAGTATGACAATACGACACCCTCTGTCCTAAGACCCTCACATCGTACAAGGAAAAACTTCCGAAGAAAACCCACAGTTTAAAGGGAACATGGGAGAAACCTCAGGGAGAGCAACAGAGGAGGGATCCCTCTCCCAGGACGGACAGACGTGCAATAGATGCCGTGTGTAAATTGAAAAGATAATACATTTGCAACATAGGTAGTCCAAATGTTTGGAAATGCATGTGTGTATAATAGGAAGATGATATAAGATACTATATGTATGCATGTAGTACCACCCTTGCTAGCGATTCCCTCTCTAGTTTAGCATACTCAGCTTCGTTGTCCCTGGCCATAGAATCACGATTTTATGGGGCCGGAAAAACTGGGGGGAAATACACACTAGCCAGTACTACGCTATATGGAAAGGCCACCAAAAACTGTCCTGGCCTGGACGTTAAAACGGGGCTAGCCGCTGCAATGGAAATGCGCTATAACATACCTTATTCTTACTCCGAGCACTACTTCTGCTCCTCCGTCGCTTCACACTTGCAGAGGGCGATTTCTCTACTGGCCGAACTGGTGTCCTGGTCGGTGATGACACCAGAAAGACCGATGGTACTGCATCTCCATTGAGTAATGGTTGTTCTTTAAATCCCATGTTATGTTTGATCATACTCTCAGAGTAGTCGTCCGGAAATTTGAAATGTTCGCTGCATACATGAGCCTGTAAATCTCTCGGTTCGGGCCGGCCACATTTCGCTAGCCACTGCCTCCGAATGTACTTCTTATGCTTACCTTTTGGCAACAGATGGAACCGAGCATTCCGTGGATTGTTCCTATCCGAATTATGGCAATATTTCGCGATACAGTGAGGCATATTTGAATAGATAAACTACAGTAAATAACATGGAGATCAACGTGTCTTCGAAAACCAAACGCATGGATTACGTCACGTCCGGAAAATGGTGGCGCCCACAGTGTTGATGTTATTTCGGTATATAATCAGTTTAAAATCACTGATAATGTCATCGGATTAAAAAAAAAAGAGAGAGAGACTGGCAGAGACTGGTCTGTTTTATCGGATGATAATTTTTAAAAAATGAGTGTCATGAGCATACCATTCCTTTAACGATAACCCCGGGAGATTCGCGGGGTTATCGTTAAAGGAATGGTTGAGGAGATTCCCAGATCGACTGGTTGGGCACCCCTGGGTTACAGTCAAACAATTGGACGACTAGTCTCTTAATACAGTCCTGTCAACCATAGGTGTTCCAAATGTCACTTTAAAAGCAACATTTAAATTAGCAATAAACAAATGTTGCATCTTAATGTCTCCCGGGGGCTGAGGGATCCGGCCCATACTGTGCTTTATTCTTGTGTGTGTGTGTGTGTGTGTGTGTGTGTGTGTGTGTGTGTGTGTGTGTGTGTGTGTGTGTGTGTGTGTGTGTGTGTGTGTGTGTGTGTGTGTGTGTGTGTGTGTGTGTGTGTGTGTGTGTGTGTGTGTGTGTGTGTGTGTGTGTGTGTGTGTGTGTGTGTGTGTGTGTGTGTGTGTGTGTGTGTGTGTGTGTGTGTGTGTGTGTGTGTGTGTGTGTGTGTGTGTGTGTGTGTGTTGTGTGTGTGTGTGTGTGTGTTGTGTGTGTGTGTGTGTGTGTGTGTGTGTGTGGTGTGTGTGTGTGTGTGTGTGTGTGTGTGTGTGTGTGTGTGTGTGTGTGTGTGTGTGTGTGTGTGTGTTGCAGCTGGAGTACGAGCGGCAGGTGGCCAGTATTCGCGCTCAGAATGCTTTGGAGGGAGATTTCTCCATCTCCCAGGCCGAGATTTCCTCCAGACAGGCCATGCTGGAGAATGCCTCTGATATCAAGGTTCATAATCACCATTCTGTTCTCTTAAATTCTCTTCGCTTACTTTTCTACATGCAATGCAGAGACAGTTTTACTCTCTGTTAGTGACGATGTTTTGTGCCTTCAGCTGGAGAAGTTCAGCATCTCTGCTCACGGAAAGGAGCTCTTTGTTAACGCTGACCTTCTGATCGTGGCAGGAAGGAGATATGGTTTAGTCGGACCAAATGGGTAAATATCTTTTAGTTATTTTCAAAGACACTTCTATTCCTTTTCTTTTTTAAAACAATGTTTTTATTAACATTTTATACAATAAGACACATGTACACAGTGTACAGTTACAAACATACAGAAGTGCACTTCTCAAGGTCAAATTACACTGAGGTACAGGTGCAAACACAAATAAACTAAAACAAACACATTACCCTTCATACAAAGACACGTCTTACATACATTTAAAAATTGAATGACATTTCTAGCCACTTTGGTTCAATACAAGGCAGTTTCATGGTACATAGTCCAAATTCAAAATAATCATATTATGAGGTTTACACTCGTCAGTATTCAATTATCCTCATCATCTATTCGCTCCATACCTTCCACAAACAGATTAAATGGTTTCCAAATCTTGTCAAAAAAGTCTCCCTTTTAGTATATATGGCAGCGGTGCTAAGGCACGCGGGCCTAGCAAAATGTGAGCGCGGAGCGAGTGGAATTTTTTTGCGTGCGAAGTGCGCCCTGCCAATATGTTTCTGTGTCTGCCAGCACAAGAAAGGCTCTTGAGGCTCGACAGGTGTATTTTGCTAAATCACCCTTATTGAACATACAGTAACACAAATACTACACATCCACATAACAAACAATCACAATAAAATGTATGCAATTTAATTATTTTAACTTGCTTTATTTGGCGATGGGCCTCACATCCTCAAGGGGGGTCCGGGGGCATGCACCCCCGGTTAAATGTATCAATCTGGTGCACTTTGAGCACAAAATGAATTGGATACAGCTCTCAACACTCGGATGAAAGGGAGCTGTATACTTTTCAATGATCCAAACATCTTTAGAATATGATCACAACCAATAACAAATCATTTAAACTGGTTTATTCTTATCTTATGTTACCTAGTTAGCATTCTTTCTATTTATGCATATTTTACTGATCACTCCCCTTTTAAACTTTTTTTTACCAATGACACATTGCAATGATTTCTTATTTTATTTTTTACAACTATATTAAATAGATAAAGGTGTGCCCTCTCTAGCTCTCTCGCTCTGTCTCGCTCGCTCACAGAGGCTGTGTGCTCCTCCGTGGCGATGACGGGAGTGCCACGTATTATTATTTTAATGTATTAAAAAAAAAGAAAAGAAAAATGTTTTAATTAAAATATATTTATTTATTTTTGTCAAGTTAATGCGTTAATACCGCATTTAAAGCAACGTTTTTTTAATGCCACTAATTATTTTAACGTGCGATTAACGCATGTGTATTTGTCCTCGGCCCGCCCCGTAGTTTCAGAGCCTAAACGCTTGACGTTGTTGTTGTTAGTTGGATGGTGGCAGATTATAGCGAGAGAGATGGATACAAAAAAAGGTGTTTTAAACAGCAAGACAAGCACACAGCTGATGCTGACAGCCCCGCTCCTGCCGCTCGCTTGCGGCAGACCACGCTTGAACGTTTGCCGGGGAGACGCCTGAGCAGCAACCTTTCAACAGCGATAGCAAAATGGGTGGCGGTGGCTACAGCTTGCAGGACAATTAACATTGTGGAGGACGAGGGACTGTTTGAGATCATTCGGATCGCATCCAACGTGTCGACTGCACATCACAGCGCATTATTTTGACCCACAGTGGGAACTTCAGTCTCATGCTTTGACTGTTATGAAGACAGAGGAGCGGCATTTCGCCGACAACTGTAAATAGGCTTGTCTGCTTGAGCAACTGGCTCAGTGCAGAGAAGTAGACAGGGTAGGGAGAGAGTGTAAGAGAGAGAGAGAGAGGTTCCAAGTTGTTGTATTGAAAATATTCAGGAGAATATTTGTCATTGTTTCAATGATAATAAACAAATATTTGCATAAAGCATATTTGTCCACTCATATGTTGATAAGAGAATTAAAAACATGAAAAATATTCCTCTAAGTTACTTTTAGAACCGATAAAAAAATGTGCGTTTAATCGTGATTAACTATGGACATCATGTGATTAATCGCGATTAAATATTTTAATCGACTGACAGCCCTAATTTATAGATCTTCTGATTGGATCATTGCAACTTTTATTCTGGGCTGTTTACAGTCAAGGCTGGCTAGTTGATTATAAAAATAATAAATGTTTCATAAGATTTGTATAGGGCATTTTCCAATGCTCAAATATGCTTTATAAACAAATAAAGAATATAACAACAAAATAAAGAAATAAATTACCTCTTTAGAAAGTCACAGAAAAGTATTTCTAAAACTCCCTACACCAGGGGTCACCAACAATTTTTTCAAGTCATCATGACCTACTTTCACTCCTCTTTTTTTGTTTTTTGCAGTGTATATATTTAGCACATTTTAACATTATTATATGCTTACCTTTAACCTTTGTGTGCTGTTTTTTTCTTTGGGACCCGTTTTCAGTGTTTACTCAAAGAAAATGTATGCAATTTAATTATTTGAACCTGCTTTATTTGGGGGTGGACCTCACATCCTCTAGGGGGGTCCGGGGGCATGCAGCCCCGGGAAGATTTTGTTTTAAATGTTAAAGTGAAATGCATCAATCTGGTGCACTTTGAGCACAACATGAATGTATGGACACAGCTCTCAACACCCTATGAAAGGGAGCTGTATACTTTTCAATAATCCAAAATCTTTAGAATATGATCACAACCAATAACAAATCATTTCAACTTGTTTATTCTGATCTTATGTTACCTAGTTAGCATTTTTTCTTTCTATTTATGCATATTTTACTAATCACTCCCCTTTTAAACTGTTTTTAGTTTTTTTTTCTCTGTCCTATAGTACACATTGGAATGATTTCTTACTAACATTTTTAAATATTTATTTAATCGTTTATTTGGCAGGGATAATGCACAGTAATGAACACTTAAGACATTCAAATGTGTCAAGCGTAACAGTGCCAGATTTAGCTTTGAGCTAATTTCCATCCGCAGTCCCTCACATAACACATTTAATGAAATTACATTTGACAAACATAGCAAAAACAAAATACATAAAAAGTGCAAAAGAGCAAGAGCAGCATCCACGAGTATTTACCACATGGTAATACAATATAGCAGCTACGACACAAGTGCAAGATGTGACGGCCCCTAGGCCTTAGACTCAGGTCCCTGGTTAGCCACTCCCCAAATCAGGAGAGATTGCTGACACCTGATTTGGGTTGACTGCTCAGCTACAAGTATGGGTGCCTGAGCAGTCAGTCTTTCTCTCCTTTTGGGTAGCTTGGCTCTACTGGACCTTGGTTTGTTTGTGCTTTCGTTATATACTGATGCATGTTCACACACCCACACACTACACACATAACTGATTAACTGACTTCATAGTTAATTTAGTTTCTTTAAATAAATGCACTTCAATTGGATGAATCATGTGTGGTCTCCTTCCTTTGTCCGTCCTTGAGCCAGGGCGTGACATGGGGGCTCGTCTAAAGTCAAAAGTCAAATTTTGACATACATTTTGTTGGTATGAATTTTCTGTACTAATTTAGGTTGGAGTATCACACATGGATGTAGTTGTTTTGGAGAGCTTTATTATAATCTAGTTTGGGCCAGTTTTCTTTGAGGTAAATATGCTAAATGTTTGGTGTGGCATGTGACTGGTGTTCTCCTCTGTGACGCCAAGCAGCAGGTTCTAATAGAGAGTCTGTTGTCGGGGGTTGGGTTTAGTGTGACAGAGAAAGTGGCTAGAGCAGTTGTCTCGGGATCACGTCCATGGTTTCTTGTGGGGTCGCTGTGTATACAGTTGCTTTCCAGTGCCACTGGGTTTCAGTGAATAAATACCCGCCACAAGTATCTGTACGAAGACTAGGTACGAGTTTAGTCAGATAAGGGACATACTCTAATGAGTTAGTTGAGCATGGGGAGTCACCAGTTGTTGTTGCCACTAGTTGCATAGTTTAAAGGTTTGGTGTATGTTACCTCAATGTGGTTATCTAGGTTGCTAGATTTTTGTGGTTTGATATGGCTAACATTGTGGAAGATTTTGTTCAGTGTCCCTCGGCTGAGTTGTTGGAGCAATGTACAAAGGAGCAGTTGTTGAAGATTGCTCATTATTACTCTGTTGATTTTGATTCCAAGCAAACAAAGGAAACCCTGAAAAGTGTTATAAAGGCTCATTTGCTAGACTGTGCGGTACTGATGGACAGGGGAGGTAAGAGCATTGTCACTAATTATGTGTCTGGCTTAACATTTGAACAACAGAAATAATTGTTGATTTTGAGGTTAGAACAAATGAAACTGGATTTGGAACTTAAAAAATTGGCTTTGATTAGGGCAGGTAAAATGTCTGCATCGGCATTGATGAATTTACTGTTGTTGCCAAAGTTTAATGAAAATGATATAGACACTTTTTTTTGTCTGTTTGAGCGTGTTGCAGATTCAAGGGGCTGGCCTGATGAGGACAGAACTTTAATGTTGCAGTGTGTGTTTACAGGTAAAGCACAAGAAGCCTACTCCGCTTTATCTTCTGATGCCTGTAAAGATTATGATACGGTGAAATCGTCTGTTTTGAAGGCTTATGAGTTGGTGCCTGAAGCGTACCGCCAACGTTTTAGAGACTGGCGAAAGAGTGGTAACAAAACACATGTGGAATTTACACGGGATTTGATCTTGCATTTCAAGCGCTGGTACTCTTCTTCTCGGGTAAAAACATTGGATCAGTTATGTGATTTAATCATTCTGGAGCAGTTGAAACAGTCTGTCCCTGAGAACATTGCAACCTATATTAATGAACATAAAGTCACATGTCCTAGGGAGGCAGCAGTACTGGCTGATGACGCACAGGCGCATCTTTGGTGAGCGTTATGAAAGGAATGAATCTCAGAAAGCAGGATCTTTGTCCCCAAAGTTTGTACAGCATCCTAATGGCACAAGCAATGCAAATGTGTGTAATTATTGCCATCAACAGGGTCATTGGAAAAAAGAATGTCCTTTGCTAGAGGGGAAAAGCAACAATTTTCGTGTGAAGTCAGTTGGTTTGGCTACAACTGTTCATAATCCCAGAGTTGGTGAAACAGAAGTCTTGGCTCCATTGCAAATGCAGGGTAAGGCAATTGATATCTCAGAGGTTGAGTCGGGTTATGCTTCGTTTATGTCTGACGGTTTTGTAACCCTAGTTGGGAGTGACAAGAAAGTTCAAGTCAGGATTTTGAGGGACTCAGGCGCTTTGAATACTTTGGTGAGGGAGGCCATCTTGCCTTTTTCTCCAGATTCAGACATGGGGCGCTGTGTTCCAGTTCGAGGGATTGGTCTGCAATCCATTTCTGTGCCTGAGCATAAACTGTTTCTGTCCTGTGATTTGGTCCAGAGAGAAGTGGAGGTTGGTGTTCGTCCAGAGTTGCCCGTGACTGGAGTGGACATCATTTTGGGAAATGACCTGGCAGATGGTCGTGTTTGGCCAGATCATGCAAAGCCATTCAGGGGTAACAAAATAAACATTGAAGGAAAGAGTTGTCATGTTAGAGGCGAGAACTGGTTTTGTACTGATAAGTGTGGAATGATGAACTTTGCTAGAAGAAGCAGTTGTTACAGATGTGGCAGGAAGAAACCCATGAGGGCACAGATGATGAAAGCTGGAGGAACAGATAGTTGGAAAACTCTGGCTGGGAAGAGCAGGGGTCTCTTCAGTGTATATGATTAGAAGTGCAGAACATGTGGCAATGTCAATTGGGCTAGAAGGTCAGAGTGCAACATTTGTAACACACGGAAGTATGTGAAAGAGAGCTACAGTAACCTCTTTGGATAAGATGGGGCAGGCAAGGGGAGCTTCGTCCCAGTCTTCTTGAAGTGTTGGCTGTACAGGCATTCCCTGTTTCGTCCACTAAGCAGCAGTAGTTGCTTTTCCTGGGGTTAGGCTATAATGATTGCAGGTTTTGTGCAAATTTCGGTAGTCACCTCAGGTACTTTTTGTCATAGTTACTTCTTTCCCTAGTATCACTTTTGATAGGCTTATAATGCAGTTTGTGTGTGCTCTGAGACGTGTTACTCAGATTTATGAATTGGAAGAAAATGTTGTGTCTAATATTCTTGTTTTGTTTCAGGATCTGAGGTGCTACCTCATTCTTAAGGGGGGAGGTGTGACGGCCCCTAGGCCTTAGACTCAGGTCCCTGGTTAGCCACTCCCCAAATCAGGAGAGATTGCTGACACCTGATTTGGGTTGACTGCTCAGCTACAAGTATGGGTGCCTGAGCAGTCAGTCTTTCTCTCCTTTTGGGTAGCTTGGCTCTACTGGACCTTGGTTTGTTTGTGCTTTCGTTATATACTGATGCATGTTCACACACCCACACACTACACACATAACTGATTAACTGACTTCATAGTTAATTTAGTTTCTTTAAATAAATCCACTTCAATTGGATGAATCATGTGTGGTCTCCTTCCTTTGTCTGTCCTTGAGCCAGGGCGTGACAAAGAGAAGATAAAAGAGCTACATAAAGCGCAAGAGGAGATACCACTGTGTTAAAGTGCATTTAGCGGTGATTGCACGTCGGTTTGTTTCTTAACCATTCTTTGAGTTGTCCTTTGAAGCTATTGAGAGTGGGACAATCCCGTATCTCAGTTGGGAGGCTCTTCCACAAAGAGCTGTCTTTAATGGAGAGGATATTTTGTCCAAAAGTTGTCCGTCTGCGGTGGACTTCACAGTCTCCTCTGGTTTCTGACCTAGTGCAGCGTCCAGTGTGTTTTCTGTGGATGAATTCCCCTACGGGAGGGGGGGGGGGGGGGGGCAGTCCATGTAAACATTTATAAAAAAAAACACATACATTTAAAAGACTTTAAATAGTCAAAACTCAAGAAATTGTGTTTTCCAGGATGGTACAGTGGTGGTATGAATGTGGCTTTCTGTCAAACGCCTTGATAGCTCTCTTGTACAGCTGTTCTCTGGGTTTCAGGTTTGTGGCTCAAGCAAACGACCATTTTGTCAAACGGTAATCAATATGGGATAGAATCATTCAGTGGAGGTATGACTTTTTAGCATCGACAGTTAAGAAAGGTCTGATTTGTTTAACATTTTGCAAGTTGAATTGAATGGTATTGGATACTTTCTTTATGTTTCTTAAAAGTCAAGTTCGAGTCCAGTATGACTCCAAGATACTTGAACTGGGAGACTAGTTCTAATTCTGCTCCGTTTAAAAACACATTGGATCCTTTGATTTTGACTGGTCGTTTACTGAACATCATGCATACTGTTGTTTTTTTGCATTTAACTGTAAGCAAATGTTGTTCAGCCAGTGTTGAACCTTGTCTAAAGCATTAGAGAGACAGTATGAGATTATTTCAGTTTTTTTTTTTCAGTATACAAAGATGACCGCATCATCGGCATACATTTGTACATTCAAATCAGGACATACATTAGGCAAGTCATTAATGTACAGAGAAGACAGTAATGGTCCAAGAATGGAACCTTGTGGAACCCCAACAGGGTTCACATGGTAGGGGTATTTGGCACCATTGACCAAAACACACTGTTTTCTGTTTGATAAGTAAGACTCAACCCACTGTATTGAATCATCACGAAAAATTGAAATGAGTCAGCTTTGTAAGGAGCACTTGGTGGTCAACAGTGTCAAATGCCATCCTGAGATCAAGGAAGACAGCATAAGGGCTCGTGTCCAACATACACTGAACAAAAATATAAATGCAACACTTTTGTTTTTGCTCCCATTTTTCATGAGATGAACTCAAAGATCTAAAACATTTTCTAGATACACAAAATAACCATTTCTCTCAAATATTGTTCACAAATCTGAAACAATCTGTGATCGTGAGCACTTCTCCTTTGCCGAGATAATCCATCCCACCTCACAGGTGTGGCATATCAAGATGCTGATTAGACAGCATGATTATTGCACAGGTGTGCCTTAGGCTGGCCACAATAAAAGGCCACTCTAACATGTTCAGTTTTATCACACAGCACAATGCTACAGATGTCGCAAGTTTTGAGGGAGCGTGCAATTGGCATGCTGACAGCAGGAATGTCCACCAGAGCTGTTGCCCGTGAATTGAATGTTCATTTCTCTACCATAAGCCGTCTCCAAAGGCGTTTCAGAGAATTTGGCAGTACATCCAACCGGCCTCACAACCGCAGACCACGTGTAACCACACCAGCCCAGGACCTCCACATCCAGCATGTTCACCTCCAAGATGGTCTGAGACCAGCCACTCGGACAGCTGCTGCAACAATCGGTTTGCATAACCAAAGACTTTCTGCACAAACTGTCAGAAACCGTCTCAGGGAAGCTCATCTGCATGCTCGTCGTCCTCATCGGGGTCTCGACCTGGTTGGTCGTCGTAACCGACTTGAGTGGGCAAATGCTCACATTCGATGGCGTCTGGCACGTTGGAGAGGTGTTCTCTTCACGGATGAATCCCGGTTTTCACTGCTCAGGGCAGATGGTAGACAGCGTGTGTGGTGTCGTGTGGGTGAGCGGTTTTCTGATGTCGATGTTGTGAATCGAGTGGCCCATGGTGGTGGTGGGGTTATGGTATGGGCAGGCGTATGGTATGGACGACGAACACAGGTGCATTTTATTGATGGCATTGTGAATGCACAGAGATACCGTGACGAGATCCTGAGGCCCATTGTCGTGCCATTCATCCACGACCATCACCTCATGTTGCAGCATGATAATGCACGGCCCCATGTTGCGAGGATCTGTACACAATTCCTGGAGGCTGAAAACATCCCAGTTCTTGCATGGCCAGCATACTCACCGGACATGTCACCCATTGAGCATGTTTGGGATGCTCTGGATCGGCGTATACGACAGCGTGTTCCAGTTCCTGCCAATATCCAGCAACTTGGCACAGCCATTGAAGAGGAGTGGACCAACATTCCACAGGCCACAATCAACAACCTGATCAACTCTATGCCAAGGAGATGTGTTGCACTGCGTGAGGCAAATGGTGGTCACACCAGATACTGACTGGTTTTCGGACCCCCCCAGACCCCCCCAATAAAGCAAAACTGCACGTTTCAGAGTGGCCTTTTATTGTGGCCAGCCTAAGGCACACCTGTGCAATAATCATGCTGTCTAATCAGCATCTTGATATGCCACACCTGTGAGGTGGGATGGATTATCTCGGCAAAGGAGAAGTGCTCACTATCACAGATTGTTTCAGATTTGTGAACAATATTTGAGAGAAATGGTTATTTTGTGTTTATAGAAAATGTTTTAGATCTTTGAGTTCATCTCATGAACAATGGGAGCAGAAACAAAAGTGTTGCATTTATATATGTATATATGTGTACATTTAACCTTTTCCACAAAGACACAGTTAGCTGTCTCAGTGGAGTGGTGAACACGAAAACCAAACTGCATTGAGTGGAGTGGAGCGAAACCTTTGTCTAAATGTTTGGTGATTAGTTTAATAATAAAGGTATGCTCGCTTGCTTGCTCTCTCTCTGTCTCGCTCGCTCGCTCACAGACGCTGTGTGCTCCTCCGTGGCGATGGCAGCTTGCGTTAAAAAATAATAATAAACATATCATCTGTAAAGTGGGGGGAACAGGATTTCGAAAAGTGGGGGATTTGCTTGGCGAGTTACTTATTGAGGGCTTGCGATCATGTTGGAGACCCCTGCCCTATACAGTAAATGAAAAAAGGAGGATTAGAATGATATCCTCTTTAATTGTCACACATATGAACACAACAGAGAAATATATTCCGTGCCCTTAACCCATCCTAGTACAAGGAGTAGTGGGCAGCTCTTACACAGCAACCGAGGAGCAATATGGGGGGATTGGTGCCTTGCTAAAGGGCATCTCAGCATTGCCCATTAGGCTCTCAAAGTACCAGTCCACTCTGTTCTTTTGTTTTTACAGAACAATTAAATCGTAAGGTTGTCTCGTGCTGTTGTTACCAAAGCCTGTAATATTTCTGATGTTCCCTGCACTGAATCTGTGTTCACCCGTCTCGTGTTTCAGCAAAGGAAAGACCACATTACTGAAACACATGGCCAACAGAGCCCTCAGTATTCCCCCCAACATCGACGTGCTGCTGTGTGAACAGGGTGAGTTACCTCTATCATTCCTCTCCCCTCTGTCCATGTTGTAGTCTCCCACTGACTGTGTGTGTGTGTGTGTGTGTGTGTGTGTGTGTGTGTGTGTGTGTGTGTGTGTATATAGAGGTGATAGCTGACGACACGCCGGCGGTGCAGGCGGTGCTGAAGGCGGACACCAAGCGCCTGAAGCTCATGGAGGAGGAGAGGCAGCTGCAGGCTCTGCTGGAGAAGGGAGAGGACAGCGTGGCTGACAGGCTGGACAAGGTGAAAAAACTGACCTAGATCCTTCGCCTTGTGCGTTCATATGGTGTTGTTTCATGCAGGCCCTATAAACGTGGAAAGATGTATAACCCTCCTGTCCACTTGTAATGAATAACATGAATCCCAATTAGTATGATTGTATGAAACTACTGTGTATTTCATCATTTAAACAGTGTATAAAAAAACAATAGCATATGAACCCAACTTATAAAACACATTTATTTAATCATTTTACAGTAATTAGCATAACGTTCATCTAACATATTATTGAACATTTAAAACCTAAAAGTACTTTGGCTGATATTGCATTGGATGGAAAATGCTTAGTAACCACCATAACTTACATTACTTTCATTTGCGTTTTACGGTCTCAGTCGGTTGTTAACGTGAACGGTGCCTCACTTAAGATGTTGCGGTCGCAAAGAATTGTGCGACCGCATTATCTCCTCGGTGTATCCTAAGCTTAAGGAGATAAAGGAAGCATTTAAGCTCCTTTCCTATCATCTAGAGAACTGTTAGAAAAATATCACTTGGCTTGGTCTTCAATATCAGGATACATGTATTTATTATTCTTCAGGGTGTCCGCGGGGTCTTAAAAAGTATTAAAAGTTGATAAATCAATTTAGCGAAAATTAAGGCTATTAAAAAGTATTAAACGGCATTTTCCAAGGTATTAAGAAGGTCCACAGCAACGACAACATGTAACACCCTTTAATTTACTGAAACAACATGTCGGGAAACCCCCTCAAGGCGGCCCCATGCATAGCGTGCCATAAAATGCTGCTTCTTATTTTAAGTTTCGTTGCCTTGCTCCGCTCTGTGGGGGAGAATAAACAAAAGGACAACCATGCTCCGGGGTCTTCTTCGCTGCTTTTGGTGTATTTTGTGGTGGCAGCAGCGCCACTTACAGGCCTGGCATATGTACTACAGCGTTTCCAGCATTTCCAGAGGTCTAGTGTGAACGGCCACGTTAATGAATCGAATGTGTGTGAACGGAAGACTTTTTTGCGTTTTACTGTATGAGGCCCCTCGTGGGGCCGGGGTCTAAGCCAAACTATATCCGGTCACAGAGATCTGCTATTTTAAAGTAAGGTCAACACATATCGACCCTAAATATAGTCTATATTAAGAACGAGAAAAGTCTTAACTAGTGCTGCGTACCGGTACGCCGAACCGGTACTGGACTTGTAAAAAGTTTCGGTTCAAGTCCGGTTAAAACCGGAACGTCAGGAACCGGTACTTGGACTCGCAAAAAAACTAGCACTTACGTATATTCTGGTGTCTGTGGTTATTTAAACATTCCCTGATAAACGTGATTCAGTGTCAATAAATGAGTGCTAATCCCAGTGTGCTCAGTGTATAACATCACATGTCATTTCACCTTCGATTCACGGTTTGAAGACGTAGCATTTCCCCACATGCTAATGCTAACCGGAAGTGAAGAATTTTCAGAATAAAAGTATTAAGTAAATAGTGTGAACTTCCGGATTTTCAGAATAAAACTGATTTAAATTAAATAGTGTATTTAATTCAAAATTACGCCATATCAACATTGATTTTAATTTCTAACAGTATGTATGTACATCACTATGTATGTAGTATGTACTGTATAATGTAAACATTATTATTATATTGAACTTTGTAGTAGTTCACTGTAGTTGCTGTCATAAGTCATTTGTAGACTAAGTGGAAAAAAGTGTTTTTTTTACATTTGTACTTTTTAGAGAAATGTAGACACAAGTTGGAAGGGAGCGCACTAAACCTGACGAGTTTGAATTTCAGTTGTTTATGAGTTAATTTCAATTGATAATTAGCTCACAATAAGTTCACTTTAGTTACTCGCACAACTTGACACAAGCCATGGGTTCAGGTCCGGACTTATAAGTCCGGACCTGAACCTGAACCTCTGGACTTGAGTCCGGACCTGAACCTGAATGTGAGTCCAGGTACGCAGCACTAGTCTTAACATATATATTGTTTTTTGTAAACATATGACAAATGTGTGAGGGTGATGACGTCAGAGCATCGTCCTATGTGCCGGGCTTAGCCCCGGACAGCCCCAGCCCAATTTAACCCCTGGGTATTTGTGAGGGAGCTCCTATAAGGCATTACCCCGCTGAAGCTCACCAAAGTTTAATATATTTCATAGTTCAAAGTTTTGTCAATTGTTTTGTTTATTGGTCAAATACTGGTTTCTAATGGTTTCTGAGGAGTTTTACTGGAATGAAAGAGCACAGAGTACAGAAGCAACAAAGCAGCATACTGCATTAAACCTGACCTTCACAGAGAGGTTGAAGTTCATGTGGAGAGGAGGCTTCAGTAGTCTGTCTGCACTCTGTTTAGTTGTGCTATCTTACAATCAATATAGTAAATGTGAGGTAAATTGTGTCGCCAATGTAACCGGTTAGAACTCGAAGTTGCGATGAGGTCTTAAAATGTATGGAAAGGGTCTTAAAAAAGGTCTTAAAAGGTATTAAATTTGACTTCAGGATTCCTGCATATACCCTGTTCTTGCAAGAATGGAAGTAGTCATTACATACAAAGCTGCGTGGGACAAATAGTTCCCCGAATAGTGTCCTTGACATTCTTCAGGGTGTCCGCGGGGTCTTAAAAAGTATTAAAAGTTGATAAATCAATTTAGCGAAAATTAAGGCTATTAAAAAGTATTAAACGGCATTTTCCAAGGTATTAAGAAGGTCCATAGCAACGACAACATGAAACACCCTTTAATTTACTGAAACAACATGTCGGGAAACCCCCTCAAGGCGGCCCCATGCATTGCGTGCCATAAAATGCTGCTTCTTATTTTAAATGTCGTTGCCTTGCTCCGCTCTGTGGGGGGGGGGGGGGGGGGGGGGGACTACCTGAGAAATATACAGCAGGAGAACACGCCGTCCACCGCGGAGAATAAACAGAAGGGCGACCATGACAACCATGCTCCGGGGTCTTCTTCGCTGCTTTTGGTGTATTTTGTGGCGGCAGCAGCGCCACTTACAGGCCTGGCATATGTACTACATACGTACTACTTTTTGCATTTGTATTTTTCTGTATGAGGCCCCTCGTGGGGCCGGGCTCTAAACCAAACTATATCCGGTCACAGAGATCTGCTATTTTAAAGTAAGGTCAACACATATCTACCCTAAATATAGTCTATATTAAGAACGAGAAAAGTCTTAACATATATATTGTTTTTTGTAAACATATAACAAATGTGTGAGGGGGATGACGTCAGAGCATCGTCCTATGTGCCGGGCTTGGCCCCGGACAGCCCCAGCCCAATTTAACCCCTGGGTATTTGTGAGGGAGCTCCTATAAGGCATTACCCCGCTGAAGCTCATGAAGTTTAATATTTAATATTTCAAAGTTTTGTCAATTGTTTTGTTTATTGGTCAAATACTGGTTTCTAATGGTTTCTGAGGAGTTCTACTGGAATGAAAGAACACAGAAGCAACAAAGCAGCATGCTGCATTAACCCTGACCTTCACAGAGAGGTTGAAGTTCATGTGGAGAGGAGGCTTCAGTAGTCTGTCTGCACTCTGTTTAGTTGTGCTATCTTACAATCAATATTAAATGTGAGATAAAGTGTGTCGCCAATGTAACCGGTTAGAACTCGAAGTTGCGATGAGGTCTTAAAATGTATGGAAAGGGTCTTAAAAAAGGTCTTAAAAGGTATTAAATTTGACTTCAGGATTCCTGCATATACCCTGTTCTTATATACAAGAGAGTGTTGCAGTCACAAGATGCAGAATACCGGTTCAAAGCAGTATTCAATGTTTAGTTCAGATTAGCTAAGGCCTGCGTAAGCAATAAACATGACAGTCATATGCCTATCTCCATAGAGGCTGAATCATCATGTTAATCGTTGTCACATTGCCAGTGGCGTAACAAGGTTGTGATTGGCCCCGGTGCAAATATTGTTTACACCGGGCCCCCCCCCCCGCCCCAAACATAAGCGCATGCTGAAGTGCTCACACACGCACGGACATACACAACCACTCAGAAGCGCCACATGTAGGCTATCAACAACAGCCTGCCCTGGCCTCAGACCACCACAGCCTGACAACGGCACAGCGAACTAAGAAGAGGATTACACCTGTTTCCTTGATGTGTGTCTCTGGGGAATGGGCCGGTAGGCCTACATAGACCGGTCGCTATAATATAGCTTTTGATCTTGGCGTCGGGGGTCTCAATAGTGCCATAGAGCCCCCTATCGGTTGGGGCCCTTGGGGGAACTGTTGGACCACCGCCGGGCACAGCCAAATCCAGCATCTCCTCCTGGCTGGCTGGAGAAGAAGGTTGCACGGCCACGGATACAGCTTCACTTGTGGAGCTAGATGGCAATGATGGTGGTGGTGAGGCAGGTGAGCTATAGTTAGCCTCCGGCTGCCGCTGCACATCAACATTGCTAATGTTAGCGCTCGATTTCGAGGACGATGTAGGACAAAAGAAACTGTCTAAATTTGCTAGTTTATCAAATCAAGTTTTATTTATATAGCACATTTAAAAGCGATTTTTGGTCGAGCCAAAGTGCTGTACATGTAATAAAAACACATTACTACAAACAGAAAAATATAAAAAACAAAAACACAGGGAATAGTCAGGTGTCATACTCCACTCTGACTAGAAGGCCAGAGAGAATAAGTGTGTCTTTAGTGTAGACCTCACATGGAGGGGGCAGAGTGTTCCAGAGCCTAGGGCCAGCTGCTGCGAAGGCTCGGTGCCCTCGAGGTTTTGAGCCTAGCTGTTGCATCTCCTTGTTCTCTCTTGTCCTTTCTCTTTTGAGCGCTGCTCTTGTGCTTTGGTTTGCTGTACATTATAAATGCAAGCTATTACATTTTTTATAATGCTACCGAACTTGCTGCTGCTAGCTACAGTACAGGTTGATTAAACGGTTTGCTTGTCACGCAATGTATCACATGACAAGAAAGGGAGCAAGGCCATTGGACAGACACATTACACATTCATTTAGGTTGCTTGGTTACTTTGAAGACTTCGTGAACCGGTCAATGCCATTGGGGCTGCACCGTCGATAGATACGCCACTGCACATAGCTATCATATGCCTAAAACAGGGTGTCCTGACGCTCTTCTAGGTAATCATACATCCTGTTACATACACAGCTACGTAGGGCCTTTGTTATCATATGCTACTCTGATATTAGAAGAGTACATTCAGTATTTTCCCAACAAGAACTCTAACAGAGCTAATCATGGCTGACACTGAGGTACTTCCCGCTCATACCCTCAGTTAGAAATCTTCCTGGGGACAAAAGACTCTTGCGACTGCAACCCTCTGGTTTCTCTGCTCTCCTCTGCAGGTCTATGAAGAGCTGAGGGCCATCGGAGCTGCAGCAGCGGAGCCCAAGGCCCGCAGAATCCTGGCCGGTCTGTCCTTCACCACCGAGATGCAGAACAGACCCACCAAGAGGTTCTCCGGAGGCTGGAGGATGAGAGTCTCCCTGGCCAGGTACAGCCCCACTAAAGTCATGGATGGAAGTGATCAGAAGTTCTGTTTCACTCACTGTTCACATGTGTTCCCACAGAGCCCTGTTCATGGAGCCCACCCTACTGATGCTGGACGAGCCCACCAACCACCTGGACCTGAACGCTGTCATCTGGCTCAACAAGTAAAGAGCCACTTTTAATCTCCCTCAAACCCTAGTGGTTAATATTGGTTGTTTTAAATCGGAAGGAATCATGTTGTTGGTCTGCAGCTAATTACATTGCTCTCTCTGGCCTCCCAGTGTGGGCCAGACAAAACATGCTTATGACATGCTCAAAAACTGATATTTCTTAAATCTGTATTCAAATGTAGTTCCCTCTGTCAGCAATGTATCAACAACTAGACACACATTTCTATCAGTATTTCTCTGTGTTGTGGTTGACATGATGATGACTGTTAGGAGTTAAGGGGAGAGGCTGAGCATCACCATGAAATGTGCAAATTGACATAAAAATGAATAAAAGGGGAAAAAATGCTCCATGTTTTTTAGGCTGCAAACTGTAACTGTTATGTAAGCCAACTAGACAGACAGTGTATCACTCTTCCTCCTGTACATTAGCAGATAAAAGGCATCACATACTTGAATGAATGTTAAATAAAGAATGCTGGAAATAACTGCATCTCCATTAGCCTATATGCTCTGCAGAGACTGCCTTCTTCATGTCCTGAATTGCAGCTGATGTTTTAATATGGCAATTGGCAATTTGACTTATACAACATTCGCAAGTTGTACATTTGACTCATACAATAACCCACCTTCGAGTGACGCTCTAGTTTCTTCATGTTTTTTGCGCCGGACAGTTGAAACTGTCTTTTCACCGACATCTCTTTACCTGCACTAGTGGCCGTATCAAAGCCGTGATTGGTCAGATGTCGATACATTACAACGGTGTCGGGTTACAGACATGCTCCCCTTGTCATCTCTCACTCTCGCGGGGGGTGCGCGGAGAACTGAGCGGAGAACTGCGCACAGCAGCTGAGGCCCTCTGGGCGGGGCCCCCTGCGCAAGGCGGGGCCCCATGCAGCCTGCGTGATTGGCCTGTAGGGAGGGGCGTCCCTGTCTAAGCCAAACTATATCCGGTCACAGAGATCTGCTATTTTAAAGTAAGGTCAACACATATATATATACAGTCTATGGTCAACACATATCGACCCTAAATATAGTCTATATTAAGAACGAGAAAAGTCTTAACATAGATATCGTTTTTTGTAAACATATGACAAATGTGTGAGGGTGATGACGTCAGAGCATCGTCCTATGTGCCGGGCTTAGCCCCGGACAGCCCCAGCCCAATTTAACCCCTGGGTATTTGTGAGGGAGCTCCTATATGGCATTACCCCGCTGAAGCTCACCAAAGTTTAATATATTTCATAGTTCAAAGTTTTGTCAATTGTTTTGTTTATTGGTCAAATACTGGTTTCTGAGGAGTTCTACTGGAATGAAAGAGCACAGAGTACAGAAGCAACAAAGCAGCAGGCTGCATTAACCCTGACCTTCACAGAGAGGTTGAAGTTCATGTGGAGAGGAGGCTTCAGTAGTCTGTCTGCACTCTGTTTAGTTGTGCTATCTTACAATCAATATAGTAAATGTGAGGTAAAGTGTGTCGCCAATGTAACCGGTTAGAACTCGAAGTTGCGATGAGGTCTTAAAATGTATGGAAAGGGTCTTAAAAAAGGTCTTAAAAGGTATTAAATTTGACTTCAGGATTCCTGCATATACCCTGCTACAGAATACATGCATGGATAAAATGACTGAATTGACCTTAAAGTGATAAGTAATACAGAGAAATACATGTTTTGTAAATCTCCTGACGGGACAGTAACAGCTGCTCTGCTCCTGTTCCATCACTGCAGCTCAGAATAACACAAGCCCAGCTTGTGCGATCATTTGAAATAAAAAGCTGTAAACATGATGTGTGCATCATTGGATCATATTGCCCCTTCTACTTTTATACGTTTATTAGAAATTCAAAATATTATATATTGTTTTTACTTCATTATATAAATGCTTTATTCAAATGATCGTCTCTCTTCCACAGCTACCTTCAAGGCTGGAAGAAGACCCTCCTCATAGTTTCCCACGACCAGAGTTTCCTTGACGAAGTGTGTACGGATATCGTCCACTTAGACTACCAGAAGCTCTTCTACTACAGAGGGAACTACTGTAAGTATTATTTTTAGATCTATTTAGATGCAAAAAATGTCTTTATTGTTTTTCCTCACGATATTTCATTCAAAGATATTAACAAAAATCTAACCTTTAATTGAGGCAACATAATTGAAAGAAACATTACATTCTTATCATGACACACATATTTTAATTTAGCTATTGGAGCCTCTCAGATGGGGGTGCTGCAGCCCCCTCAGCACCCCCCCCTTCCAGCGTCCATTCGCGATGTCTCGCTTTCTCGCAGACCCCACGCAGCAAGCAGGAAATGAACCCAGCTCACAACGTCCCGCCAGCACGGCACCCAGACCCCACGCAGCATTCTCATCTGTTTGTCATTGTAACACATAATCACTGATGTTCCGCTGTAACGGTGGTGGACTCATCAGAACAGAGTGGGCGAGCTGACCAATCAGAGCACAGTGGGCTCACAGGGAGGGGGGGAAGGAGCTCCAACAAGCGAGAGTGAATACACAGACTATACAGAGATGTTGTTTGAGAAACCAATGTGAGTTTGGAACATTGAACAATGTAAATCTATTCTAGTAGACCTCAACAATGGAATTATGATCAGTAGAAATGGCCATGACATGGCCATTGCTTAAAACTTCTTAATTATTGCCCTGATAGCGGAAATGGGTATTTTCACCTGTTTCAAGATTTTCTGAAATCCATTTCCTAATTTGTGCAGCTCAACAACTTTTTCTTGGGTATTTCCCATAGTGATGAATGACAAAGAGAATTTTGGCCTGTGTCACCTCATATTAATACCCCAGTGAAAGAGTTCCTAATCAAACAGGTGAACCTAAACATGTAAGATATGACTGGAAATATACTTCAGTTAGATTTTAATCATAGAATTTTCTAGCGGTGCCAATAATTGTGGCACACATGTTTGGGAGACAAATATTTATTTAAAGTCAACATTTTTTTTTTTTTCTTTTTTTTTACTTCAGTGCAAAAGTAAGATTTTGAGTGAAATATGAGGAAAAACAATAAAGAAATCTTTTGCATCTTGTTTAGCTAATTTTTACTAAAGGGGTGCCAATAATTCTGGAGGGCACTGTATATTGTGTTTAAGATAACATCACTCTTTACTTATGCAATTCCCCTTTTAAAACATAAGGGGTTCTTCTAGCTACTATTATTTATTTAGCAACTATTTTATATTCCTTTTTCAGTAACCTTCAAGAAGATGTATGTGCAGAAGCAGAAAGAGATGCAGAAACAGTATGACAAGCAGGAGAAGAAGCTCAAAGACCTGAAGGCTGGGGGCAAGTCCACGAAACAAGCTGTGAGTATCACTGTTCCCCCAGAATGCAGCTTTCTAAACATGGAAGCCAAACGGCATGATTTTACAGAGAAAAGCAATCTTATGACGACTGGACAAAAGCTCTGTTCCTTCAAAACAATAGTCTGTTTGCCAGTTCATAGAGTAAGTATTATTCGGGACGGTTCCGGGAGGATGGGGAAAAAAGTTAGTCGAGAGCCCTGCCTACTATACATTTCTAACATAAAACTTTGGAGTACTCAACATTTCTGGGTTCACAGCCTCTCGACTAACTTTTTTACCCATCCTCCCGGAACCGTCCCGAAATACAATCTAAGCCGTCCCGAAATTAATGTGGACCGTCCCAAATTTAAAATGTTAGTTTTTGCCCTTTAACATAAATAAAACATCATACAAATCATTAGATGATAGTTCATCAACCTTTTTATTTGAGTAATTCATTCAATCACATAAACAAAGGCCAAATATATTTAAACAAACACACACGAGAAAATTACTAATATTGAATCCAATCAAGTCCCATCCAATTAACAAAACAATCCAACACTCTGTCCTGAAGACAGAACCCAGAGTAACCACTAACCAGGATGACAGCCTGTCAGTCGGGAGACCTTTACAAATGGCTGGTTCTCTTCTCAGCCTTATTACTAGAGATGTCCCGATCACGTGATCGGGGATCGGAGCCGATCACGTGATTTTCAAAAGATCGGAATCGGGAGAAAAAAATCGGGGATCGGGAATTTATTATTATTATTATTTTTTTTAATATAACATTTTTTTTTTTTTTATTTAATGTTACAAAACAAAAATGACCATGTTCACGTCTTAAAGTCATCCTGAGGACTTAGTTTTGATTTAAAATTACACAACATCATGTATGTGTTGCTTTCTTTGGGCTTGTTTTCATAGACCTGGTTGATTATTTCTCTCAAAGCTGGCAACAGAGTAGGCAGGGCGCAGTGTCTAATAGTAGCAGTAAGCTAACGAGAGGCTACGTTCAGCTGGTGACTCGGGAGTCGGGACAGAGAAAATGTCAGGGGTTTGGAAGTATTATAAAATTGAAAGCGAAGGCAGTGTAACAGCCAGATGCAATGTTTGCAAGGCAGAGGTTCCGCGTGGTGGAAAGAACAGAGCTACGTTCAACACGACCAATCTAATACGCTACCTGAAAAACAAACACCAACAACAACACGACGAGTACACAGCGGCCACTCAGGTAACGGCACTGAAACAACCGACACTTTCAGAGACTTTCAAAAGATAAGAGAAACTGCCCCAGAACGGTGAAAAGGCCAAAAAACAGCCAAGATAGCTTGAATTCATCGCGTTGGATGACCAGCCGTTATCTGTTACCTTTTTTTTCTCTTAATGCATTGCATAAAGATCGGATCGGGAAAAATCGGTATCGGCAGATTGTCAAAATCAAATGATCGGAATCGGATCGGTAGCAAAAAAACGTGATCGGGACATCCCTACTTACTACCCATAGGGGATGAAGAGGAGTAAGTAAATAAAGAGGCCGGCGCTCCAGGGTCTGGTTCTGCTGTGTGTTTTTGTGATGTAACGGTAAAACATTTCAGAATTCCTCCACGGGATGCCATTGTTCATCACTCAACCCGCGAAATACACACACTCAGTAGTACATAGCTAGACCCGCGAATTTGCGGGCCAGGAATTTGCGGGCACAGCTGTAGCTACATGTGTGTATTTCGCGGGTTTCTAAATGTTTTGTGCGTGTGTGTTTATGTTGAAAAGGAGGTTTAATGTGCTACACAAAACGTGCTGTCTGTTTCATTTTCATCGCCGTTTGTAGTAGAGTTAGCAGGGTATTTTTTATTATAACTCTCGTCCCAAATTCGTCCCAAAATTACGACACTATTTTTTTCGACGACGGGACGTCCTTAAGCTCGAGCCCTGATAGTAGGGTCCCCAGCACATAGAAACTGCCGGATGATAACTTCCATATGTTGGGCAATTTGGACCATTAGCACAAGTTGAGTACATTAGCATTAATTACCATTATAGCATATGTGGACAATAGTTCAAAAATAAAGAGTGGTTTTGGTGGTTATGAGGATGCAGAGTCCATTTCTGACAGTTTCAGTTTAAAAAATGTCAGTTTTTACCAGAAAGTGGCCGCATTTTTACACTGTGGGATGATTTTAATACATTATGGGTCGATTTTGAAGATTTATGGGACTATGGATGTTTTGAATGGGAATTGTGCAAATTGCCAAACATATGCAGGTTATCATCCGGCAATTTCTATGCGCTGGGGACCCTACTATACATTACAAACATAAAACTTTGGGGTACTCAACATTTCCAGGTTCACAGTGCCAGGGGCGGATCTAGAAAAATATTCATGGGGTGGCAGGAGAATATCAGGGATGGCATCCCCTGGCAGAAGTATATGCTGATTTAATCGCAGTCATATGTTAATGTCAATGTTAACTTGGAAAGCCACAATATTGATATTTTAACTCAATAGGTGACATTATTGTGGCACATCAGTAAAGCCTTAAATATAATTAAAACTGCGGTCACAGACGTGCACGCAGTTGTGGGCGGGCCTTCGCGTCCGAGCGCCTGTAGGGGAGGGTCGCTGGTCGTCCCGGCGTCAAGCAGATGTGCGCGTGTCCTCCGAAATGAGCCGTTCGTAATTTCTCAAACGTTCGTGTCCCGGACTGCATCTTCCCCACAATACTCGGGCATGCATGTGAGTGGTGGAGGAGGGGGTGGTGGAGAAGCAGGGCCTTCAGCAGGGCCTTCAGCAAACTCCAACAATTCTGCAGCAAGCTGCTCCCTGACAGTCTTCTGGGTGTGTGGCTTTGTCCTGCTGCATCTAACAAATGTGGAAAAACAAAGAGATTAGATTAATTCACTGGCTTATACTTATAGGATAATATTGGACTATAAATGAAATATTACACCAAATAAATAAGTAAACACATGTATATTCATTCACTGGCCATTCATTTAGAAAATGTAACTCCAAAAAGACAAGTAAAACTATTTAGCATTTTGCCTAATCATTCCTGTAGCTTCTTGGCTAAGCTAGCACTGTGACGCAGTTCCACCAAACACATAAGTAATATATAAAAACAGAGAGATTACATACCTTTCCCGTGGTGGAAGTTCAACATCCGAGTCACTACTGCCCGGATCCAGGTCTGGCTGGAGGACATCTTCATCATCCGACGAAGAGTCATTTGGTATGATCAAAGCCCCCTTATCGTCAGCTAGCATCTCTAGCACCTGCTCGCCTCGGTGGTGAAGCTCTCCCTTCTGGCTGCGTAATGCGTAATGGAGCGGGCGTAGTTTATACTACGCAGGATCATATCTTTGGAACCCATTGGTCGATTTGGGTGATTGACACCTTTTCTGAACCGTTGGAGCCAATAGAATCGAGTGACAGTTAGTAAGTCCCGCTAAACACTTACGTCAAGTAGAGAGAGGTTTGCGTAAACAGCACGTGAGACAGCATTAGCTCGGGACTGCGACACTTTAAACCTACTCTGCTGCCATGAATGTAATGATAGATTATCAGGAACAATTCTAAAGTGACTAAGAGACATTGGATTAACCTTAAGCAGCGTTTTTATTCCCTTGAACAAGAGCTTTGATCACAAAACAGCAACGGTAAGACATACTTATTGTTATGGTTTTGAAAACTGTTTTTTTTTTTCTTCTCTGTTCTGGCTGATAGCTCAGTGAGTTTGTGTCCTACAGTGATGATACTTATAACAAAAATAATCTGTGGAGTATCAGCTTTCAGATGATATGTAGTTTGTGCAGAAAACATTAAGTTTTAAAGGTCGTTTTTGCTAGTTAGCACCGGAAGTAGCATCTGCCCGTTTTAGCTAAGGGCTAATGCTAACGCTTCTTGTGAGACTTTTGTTTTGTTTCGGTAAAAATAGTTCTTATCGTCAGTTAGCTGAGATTCTTCTCTTTAATCTGGTATAACACATTAATAGGTTTTTAAATATTAAGATGCTCTGAGACACAGTGTCGTGAAAAAAAAAAACAGGGTCCCCGCCGGCTTAACAGGTTAACCGTGGCGTGCGGTGCAGTGGGTTGTGCAGACGTTCTGCCCTTGACTGTTGGGCCTAAACCATTCAGTGCTTTATAAACCAGCAGCAGTATTTTGAAATCTATTCTTTGACACACAGGAAGCCAGTGTAAAGACTTCAGAACAGGAGTGATGTGATCCACTTTCTTAGTGTTAGTGAGGACTCGAGCAGCGGCGTTCTGAATCAGCTGCAGCTTTCTAATAGATTTTTTAGTGAGACCTGTGAAGACACCATTGCAGTAGTCGAGTCTACTGAAGATAAAGGCATGGACAAGTTTTTCCAAATCCTGCTGTGACATTAGTCTTTTAATCCTAGGTATGTTCTTTAGGTGATAGTAGGCTGATTTAGTAACTGGGTAGTCTACCATAGTATTTACATGGAGATAAGCCCCTTAAAAACCATGAATTAATAAAGCATTAATTCTGTGTTTACTCCTGTGATTCAAAAAAGACGCTGGAGAGGGGGCGAGCCGGATCTCCATGTAAATCCTATCGGATCGATCAGGCTAAACTAACCTGTAGCTGCTCCGTCCACACTCACAACAACATCATACAAACATAAATAAAGCAGCGACTGTATTCACCATGACATAGACAGTCTGTGTTTTGCATATCTTTAACTTTTGTCCAGTTTCTGAACAGATATGAGGAGCTGTGAGCTCTGAGTGTGTGCTAACAGCTAACGGCTGATGTGTTGGTCCAATCACGAAGTCATTTCTTGATTGGCAGCAAAAACAACCAATCACAGCAGTGCTTCTCTGGCTGGCTCTGTCCACAAACAATATCACAAACAATAAGTGTTCTCCCTAAGGAATACCCTTTCCGTCCAATGTGAAATGCTGCAGTGTTTTGTGAAATGCTGCGGTGTTTTGTGAAATGCTGTGGCGTTTTGTGAAATGCTGTGGTGTTTTGTGAAATGCTGCGGCGTTTGGGGAATGCTGTTGTGTTTTCTGAAATGCTGTGGCGATTTGTGAAATGCTGTGGCGTTTTGTGAAATGGTGTTGTGTTTTGTGAAATGCTGTTGTGTTTTGTGAAATTCTGTTGTGTTTTGTGAAATGCTGTGGTTTCTTGCACTTCAGGGCCACCGTACAATAGAGATGTTTTTATTTTAAAGTAAATTGAGATGGAACATAGAAAAAACATGTAAATTCTAATGTCCGCCTAAAAGAAAACCATTACTTATAGTGAAAACCACCCTTGAATGATGAGTTTAGTAGACTAAAAGCTTTAGGAATCCAAACTATAACATATAATAAGTACCCTGTATCAAGATTGATGCAAAACAAATGAAATTTGACCTTTTTAAGAGAGGTTTAGAAAAACAAAGTCCACCTCACCTCTGGGTAATTTGGGAACCATCAGTTCCATTTGAACGTTTTCACTGTAAAAATCATTTTATTACTTTGTATTATCACTATAGGTATTTATTCCATCCAAATACAACTGTTGTGAAAAAAAATAAAAAATAAAAATAAAACATACTCTGTTATCGTCTTAGGCCCCACGGACTCGTAATCGCGTCATTTTCAGGAAACAACGTCTAAGGAAGCTTAATATTTAATAAACTATGAATATTTTATATCCATAGAACGGGAAAAAAACTAATTTAACTGATCTTTTTCATTTATTCTTTCACAAAAAACACACAATGCTAACAGTGAGCCTCTGAATTAGCCCCGAGCGAAAAATGCTAACCTATTACTGCACCGAAAATCACTCCTAGCTCCCTTATTACTTATCCTAGCTCCACATCAAACACATTGTTTATGACCGCAAGGAGACACAGAATCTAACGGTGCCCACCTCAACACTAAAAGATACAAACTAGCGAGGTTACCAACAAAAACGTACATCAAAACAAGTGGCGCTAGGTATTAGCATTAGCACTGCACACACCCACCGCGTGTTCCAATGAAAAGCATACATATATATAAATAAAGTATAAAGTATAGGTCAACACATTTCAGTATAACACACCAATTGCGATATTACTCACGTTTGACCGTGGAGCAGGGTTTCTATGTACCGAGAAGTGGGTAGTTTAATGAGTCTGTTGACGACAAAACCTCCGCGCACACAGACAGCCAAGGCAAGCTACCTGAATTAAGTCTCTCCCTATACCGGAAATGTGACATCCGGTTTGTCATTCACAATAAAGTTTTTCAAAATAAAGGTACATTTAATATTGACGTATCAAATTGATTCAAATGTCTTACACAACACATGTATCGAGACAATAAATGAACTGTTTATATAGTCGATCAACACTGTGTATGTTACTCATTACAGGATAATCACATGGCACTAAATCAGACCGGCTGTTCTCCTCTGTTTACATCCTGCTGGTTTAAATTATGTGTTCTATAGGCTCTGTGCACAAGATTGAGTTGAGTAGTGAGCCATTCGTTTTTTTTTCGTGGTGAGATGTCTGCTGAGAGGTCCTTGTATACCTCGCTGACTTTGAGGACATCTGGGTCTGGCAGCTCCCCGTGCACGGCCTTGTAACGTGTACTCCTTTGAACACAGCTACATACAATTACTTAGGACAATATATATTACCTTACACCGTCAGCAACTGTAAACTGCTTTGGCATAGTGGAAATGAACACCATGTCACTCACTCTGCCTGGTTTCACACACTATGAATTACACAAAAGAATTGTCAATTTAATTGAAAAGGTCGTTGATGCAATATACTAAATCAGCTCTTGGCACAAAGGAAATACTCATTAAATCATGGATTGGCTGTGAACACATACTGTTCTATTGTATTGCATAGAAAGATGTGTTACTGTTGTGCTTGTAGTGGAAATACTGTTTGTAGTCGTAGATAGAAAAACAAAGATGGAAAACATTTCACCATACATTGTTTAGGAGTTTTATATGTATTGGGTGTTTATGGTTAATGTGGGAAATTAATAAGCAGAGCTGTTGCTGGTAAATTTGTGTGCCATCATAATAGTAATGTGTATACAGCGTTTCGTGAATATCTGGAAAACTATATGCGAGTAGTTTGGAGTCATTTGAGACATGTATATCGTCAAAAATGGTACATTCTCTGTTAGCTTACGTTCGCCCCGATTGAGCTAGCAACTATTTTATTCGCAATTTAACATGATATTGGATATGGGCTTAACTTGTCCTGGACTGGAATTTTCCCGATCTTTTCCCGAGGAGGTGTTTGCGAAAAAGCGCTTAAAAAGCATGAATAACACCGATTTTTCAAAATGGCCGACTTTCTGGGGGGCGGGGCTAATGGAAGCTATTTTGAAATATGTCCGCAATTCCATCAGTAATGTCTGTGGCAAGATTGGGGTAGTTTGGAGAAACTATATGTGACTATCGCACAATAGGGGGCGCTACTGAGCTGGTGTACAAAAATGTACATTTTTTTTGTACAGTCTGGAAAAAGACGTGGGTTGTGACGTGTGTTCCAAGTTTTGCGTCCGAAAGTCATTTTAGCGATTTAGTGCCATTTAAATCGTCAAAATTGGTACATGTTCCGTTAGCTTACGAGCTCCCCGTTTGAGCAGTCGACTATTCATTCGCAATTTAGCATCACATTGGATATGGGCTGATCTTGTCCTGGTTTGAAATTTTTTCGATCATTTTCCTAGGACAAGTATGCGAAAATGCGCTTAAAATCGACATATTTCAAAATGGCCGACTTCATGGGGGGCTGAGATAATGGAAGCCATTTTGAAATATGTCCGCATTTCCATGAGGAATCTCTGCCAAGTTTCGGGTAGTTCGAAGAAACTATATTTGACTACCGCACAATAGGGGGCGCTACTGAGACATATTTGCTAAAACGTCAGATTTTTTTATACAGTCTGGAAAAGGTTGTGGGCTGTGACATGCGTTCCGAATGTAAAGGCCGTAACTCATTTTCTCCCCTACTTATGGCTCGGTACATTTTTTAACCCTTCGATTTCGAGAAAAAACTGAATAGGACACGCCCACATTTTTCATTAGTTGCGACCCTTTAAATCTCAGTTTATACTCACCCTGCCAGTATGTGTATGACAATATATTTTGTTTTAGTCCATCGGTTCTTGAGATATAAATTAGTTGTGTTTTTGGCGCCCCCTATTGTTCGAAATGAACATTGTTTGTTGTGCCTATTCCCCAAGACACACTGAAGCTATCCACCGAAATCTGTGATATTTGGATACATTTTGGATGAATTGTGAGCATTTATGTGTAGGCCACACCCTTTTGCTAATACGTTTTGATTGATGTCGGCCACATTTTTCCACACCTCGTGCTCATTTTGTACGGTAATGTGTCTGCCCCTCCACTGATGCTGTGCACTAAGTTTGGTTTGGAAAATCAAGAAATTGGAATTTAAGTTAATATTTCAATGTTTTTCACATTATGCTAATTTAAAAAAAATCAAAGTAGGCGGAGCTTCGGGATATGAGAGGATAATATGTAGAGCTGCTCCACCCGGATAAGTGTGCAAAATTTCAGGTCCGTCAGACTTACGCTGCGACTTTGTAAATGCTTCGAAACACTGAATTTACACAGGTGGCGCTAGAGAGCAAGTTGAAAAATGTTCTCCCATCGAATCCAGAATGTTAACATTTTCACCGGTCCTGGCGGCGTTGCCAAATGTCGCTACATGAATAGTGTCGTAACCCCCTCAAAAACAGGTCGAAAGTGCAGAACCGGTAACAGAAGAATAATAATACTGACGATTTCAATAGGTCTTTGCACTACGTGCTCAGGCCCTAAATATATAAGGTGGCAGACATCATTTAATGAATTTTAACTGAACAATAACTGAATGAGTTGGTTTCACTCTTAGACCAGCAGGAGAACCAAATGTATGCAGACTGCTGCAATAAATACATTATTTAACTGTCTCATCGATGTTTGTCTGAATTAATATGACACTATTAACAATCATTTTATTCCTATCAGCTGCCAATCACTGTTATGATTCACATATTCAGTGTTATTATTATATAAACTATATTTTTTGGAGGAGTTAATGATGAATGTTCCTCAAGATGCTTGCAGACCCTCCTTCAAATTTGAAAGACAAGTCATTACTATCATATATCAAAAGAATCAAAGGAACAGTTCAGTGTAATTGCAATGTGATTACATACACGCTCCCCTTGACAGTAAAACGCCACACGTGAGGTTTAGATTATTTCCCTGTCTCAATCCAAATGGAACTGTATGAAATAAAAAGGCACATTTGTCTTGTAGTAAATAAAAAGGGCGACCTGGAGCCAATCCTACAATTTCCCCACAGGTGAAAGAGTTAACACGCTGAAAACCCAACCCCTGCAGGGGGGTCTGGGGGGATTCTCCCCCAGGAGATTTTTTGAAATACTAACATAAAATACACATTCTGGTACTCTCTTGAGAAGACAAATAAATACATCTATTACTACACGACATATTTTAAAAAAAATGAATCCCATTTTAGTTTTGTGTTACTTTGTTCTGAAAGCTGAACCTGCTGCTCCTCACAGAGAGAAGAGGGAAGAGGCTGTGAATGACTTTACATTGTGGATAAGGGAGGATAGCCCCCATTGTTCTGTGTGTCAAAATGAAAGACAGCCCACACATCAATCATCAAACCGTGGGGTCTTATTTCATTACGTGTTGATTTCTATCAACACGTAATGTAGTATCGATGTATATAGAGATGTACAACATCAAAAGTATTCTCCGTCGGGACTTCCTGCAACAACACCACGCCGTTATCGTGATTCTGATTGACCAGAAGGCATTATCAAAGATGTTCTATTGAGAAGACGATCACTACGTGACAAAAGTTTTCAAAACCGTTTCGGTATTTCTAGACAAGTGGCTACTGAAATCAATCTTACTAACGGCTGTCTGTGCAATTTACTCCGTGAGTTGGCGGACTTTATTTTGCTTACCATAACATCATTTTTCATGGTGGGGCTAAGCCATTTCTTGGTATGGCTGTAGCCTACCCCAGCCATACCCTAGCGCCGCCACTGACCGCAAATACCTCATTCCTTCCGTCTACTTGGATCCGAAATGCTTCTCGTTTTGCGCTGTCCCCCCGTTCAAATGAAATCGCCGCCAATCATATTTCCACGCTCGCGCCAGGGCCGGGGGAGGGGTTGGCTCGCGTCTTGTGCTGCATTCACTTGCACTCGGACATTAGAGATTTTCTCTCATAAATGTCCGATGAGCCACAACTTTTCTTTCAAAACAAAGCTGCCAACTAGGGTGGCAAGGCATTTTTCTGAGGTGGCAGCAGCCACCCCGTGCCACCCCGTAGAACCGCCACTGCACAGTGCTGGAAACTAGACTATAAGCTTTACGACGGCAAACGTACAGCATAAAACTCTGGAGTTATAGGATATGGCGTCACACTTTGCCATCCTCAGTTGGCCGCAGTGATTAACCCTTCTGTTCTGTCTTGTGTCTCCTCTCAGGAGAAGCAAACGAAGGAGGCGTTGACCAGGAAGCAGCAGAAGGGCAAGAAGAAGGGCCCTCAGGAGGAGGAGAGCCAGGACGCCACGGAGCTGCTGAAGAGGCCCAAAGAGTACACCGTCAAGTTCACTTTCCCCAACCCCCCGCCCCTCTCTCCACCCATCCTGGGACTTCACTGTAAGAATTGGAACTCGATGCTCACAACCAGGCGTCGCAGTGACCCTATTGAACATTTCTAATAAATAATGATGGAAAAATCTTAAAGCAATTTGTTGTTATGAAGAATTAGAACTCTGAATAAGGGCGATCTGCTGTAGCTTTCAAATGATTCACAGTGTGACGATCTGAACTGCATGCTGCAGTATCCTGTGTTGCGAGGTTTTCTTGTAAACTTCTGATCACCTCCCTGGGAAGCATGTTTCCCAACTCCAAATTGTATCTGATGCGGAGTTGCTTATTCAGTCTCCACAGTGTCAGCTGAGCGCCGTAGGTTGAGCCGTCAGAACAACATTAACACGGCCCCGAGAAATATGTCTGTCCACGGCAAAGACACAGAAACCAATTTAGTAAAATAGATTTTGTTTAAGCTGCACTAAGGCCTTTCTCAAATCTTTTATTTGCTTTGTGTGTTGACATGAAAAGTGAGAGCACAGTCTCTGTTCATCTTTATTCTCTATGCATGTATACATTTATCATCTCAAAGCTTGGCTGTGTTCAACATTCTGACTCCATGCTCTTTCCTCTTTACAGGTGTTGACTTCGGCTATGAAAATAAGCCTCTCTTCAAAAATGTGGACTTTGGAATCGACATGGAGTCCAGGAGTAAGTTTCCTGCTTTATTTAATGGTTAACCTTTAAATGCTTTCTGGGTCCTTGGGGATACAGTGATTTGAGTGAAATGGGTGTAATAACAGTGTAATGTTGGTGTTACTTGGGTGAAATATGGTTCTAATAACATGTAATATAGGTGAAATAACAGTTTAACATGGGTGTAATTAGGCCTGTCACCATAATTAATTTAGTTGGATGATACATTTTTCTGGAAATTATTGCGATAAACGATAATATTGTCAGCACCGTTGTAAATGTATAATAATTCAAGTACATCCTTTCAAACAGAACTTTTTATTGAACATTGCAAATGAAATGTGAAATAATATTCAAATATATAAATTATATATAATAAATAAAATAATATATATAAAAAAAAAGCTCTCTCTCTCTCTCTCTCTCTCTCTCTCTCTCGGGCAAATGCATCGTTGATTGTAAACTTTCGGGAAGGTGGGGGCTCTCCATCTCCAGCTGCCGTGTCTGCAACCAGCTGGGAACACGGAATGGGGTGGCTGTGTTTTAGGTGCAGTTTAAAATGCGTGGTATTGCCTGCTTTTGTCGCTACCTTTTTTAAACAAGTGCGACACACCGCCCGGCTCATTGAAGGCCGTAGGTTCGCCTCGTTGATTTGGCTTGAATCCAAAATACTGCCACACCGGAGAATCGAGATGTGTAGTTAGGTTTTGTATCCAATTCCATTTCACTTTAAATTCCCCGCGAGTAAGTCTCCCGCTTGTCGCTATATTATTAATTTGGCTGCTGCACGCGGAGTGTCCTGACCATAGACTGTATATATAAAGGTCCTGACCTGGCTGTGTGTCAGCCCCGCCCCTCACAGCGCGTGTGGCCGGCAGCCACAGCGCCCCTAGCTAAAATGCTGGTCACATCCTTATGTAAACGGCAATTAATCGAGTTCAGAAAAGTTATCGAGTCCATTTTTATTTATCGTGCGATAAGTCAATGTATCGATTATCGCGACAGGCCTAGGTGTAATAGCGGTGTAATGTGGGCATAATATAGTATAATAACAGTATATTATGGGTATAATATTGGCGTTACATGGGTGTAATATTGGTGTAATAATAGCGTAATAATGTAGCAAATAGTAATCAAGTAAATATTTAAATGTGATTGCCAATTTAAGGGTTAAGAACACCAAAACATGTGAAGGACGTCTACAATAGAAATAAAAAAAGTGCATTTTAACATAATTAAACATGAAAGTAGGTTAGTATTTTCTTAATGTGGAGATTATGGCAGAGAAGCAAAATCTTCACCATCATAGACGAGTTAATCTTCCAGTGTCCTCTTGCTGTGGTGTGTTCAGGGTGCTGATACTTCACTTCCATTTCTTCTGCTCCCATCAGTCTGTATAGTGGGACCCAATGGTGTGGGGAAGAGTACCCTGCTGCTGCTGCTCACTGGGAAGCTGCAGCCTGTAAGTGGAGAGACGCTGACATTTGAATATTACTGAGATATCTGTGCTCCTGAGCTAACGGATGATCTGTGTTTCAGACCAAAGGAGAGATGAGGAAGAACCATCGCTTGGTGAGTAACTTCCTGTTGATCTCTGACTCTGTAAACTGTTGGCAATCTGCTCATCAGGGTTGGCAGGGTAACTTTAAATATGTTCCGTTAATATTACTAGACAATAAGCGTCCCTCTCGATGTGGCTTTTATATTGTGATCGATACATCGATCACAATATAAAAGTAATCCAACCTGATTCATTTGCGGTAATTTAGGATTACCTCGATATCAAAATTCCACGCAAAGTAAGAGAAATCAAGGGTTTTACTTTAGTGTAAGATGTGAACTATGTGACCTTAGTAAAGAAGAAACCAAGATATTTAGGATCAGAAAAGTGTCTTTGCAAATTATAGGCGAGGCCTGCAAAATAGTTTAGTTTACAAATGCTGTTTTAGTTTAACACATGAATTCAAATCAAACACAATATTTTAGTTTTATAAAGCAGCTGTTCACCTATAGTGGGTAAAGAAAGAATGTTTAATAAAGAGAATGAAAGTAGCCTAAATGAAAACCAAAAGGAAAGCGCAGGCATCTACCTATAATATGGACCTTTTTATTTTATCTTAAAAGGTATTGTAACATTGTTATCCTGCTAGTAATCCCCATTTTGAACAATGTAACGGTGATCCGGTTACGCCTTTTTTTAATGTAACTGTAAGTGTGGGGGAAACTTCTGAAGCAATGGGAGTCAGGACTCAGAGAGACACGAGGAGAGCTGCAGCTCTGATGGAGTCAGGACTCAGAGAGACACGAGGAGAGCTGGAGAGACACGAGGAGAGCTGGAGCTCTGATGGAGTCAGGACTCAAAGAGACACGAGGAGAGCTGGAGCTTTGATGGAGTCAGGACTCAAAGAGACACGAGGAGAGCTGGAGCTCTGATGGAGTCAGGACTCAAAGAGACACGAGGAGAGATGGAACTTTGATGGAGTCAGGACTCAAAGAGACACGAGGAGAGCTGGAACTCTGATGGAGTCAGGACTCAAAGAGACACGAGGAGAGCTGGAGCTCTGATGGAGTCAGGACTCAGAGACACGAGGAGAGCTGGAACTCTGATGGAGTCAGGACTCAGAGAGACACGAGGAGAGCTGCAGCTCTGATGGAGTCAGGACTCAAAGAGACACGAGGAGAGCTGGAGCTTTGATGGAGTCAGGACTCAGAGACACGAGGTGCTCTGATGGAGTCAGGACTCAGAGACACGAGGTGCTCTGATGGAGTCAGGACTCAGAGACACGAGGTGCTCTGATGGAGTCAGGACTCAGAGACACGAGGAGCTCTGATGGAGTCAGGACTCAGAGACACGAGGTGCTCTGATGGAGTCAGGACTCAGAGACACGAGGTGCTCTGATGGAGTCAGGACTCAGAGACACGAGGTGCTCTGATGGAGTCAGGACTCAGAGACACGAGGAGCTCTGATGGAGTCAGGACTCAGAGACACGAGGAGAGCAGGAGCTCTGATGGAGTCAGGACTCAGAGAGACACGAGGAGAGCAGGAGCTCTGATGGAGTCAGGACTCAGAGACACGAAGAGAGCTGTAGCTCTGATGGAGTCAGGACTCAGAGACACGAGGAGAGCTGGAACTCTGATGGAGTCAGGACTCAGAGAGACACGAGGAGAGCTGCAGCTCTGATGGAGTCAGGACTCAAAGAGACACGAGGAGAGCTGGAGCTTTGATGGAGTCAGGACTCAGAGACACGAGGACACGAGGAGCTCTGATGGAGGCAGGACTCAAAGAGACACGAGGACACGAGGAGCTCTGATGGAGGCAGGACTCAGAGACACGAGGAGCTCTGATGGAGTCAGGACTCAGAGAGACACGAGAAGAGCTGGAGCTTTGATGGAGTCAGGACTCAGAGACACGAGGAGAGCAGGAGCTCTGATGGAGTCAGGACTCAGAGACACGAGGAGAGCTGGAGCTCTGATGGAGTCAGGACTCAGAGACACGAGGAGAGCTGGAGCTTTGATGGAGTCAGGACTCAGAGAGACACGAGGAGAGCTGGAGCTTTGATGGAGTCAGGACTCAGAGAGACACGAGGAGAGCTGGAACTCTGATGGAGTCAAGACTCAAAGAGACACGAGGAGAGCTGGAGCTTTGATGGAGTCAGGACTCAGAGAGACACCAGGAGAGCTGGAGCTCTGATGGAGTCAGGACTTAGAGAGACACGAGGAGAGCTGGAGCTTTGATGGAGTCAGGACTCAAAGAGACACGAGGAGAGCTGGAGCTCTGATGGAGTCAGGACTCAGACACGAGGAGAGCTGGAACTTTGATGGAGTCAGGACTCAGAGAGACACCAGGAGAGCAGGAGCTCTGATAGAGTCAGGACTCAGAGAGACACGAGGAGAGCAGGAGCTCTGATGGAGACAGGACTCAAAGAGACACGAGGAGAGCTGGAGCTTTGATGGAGTCAGGACTCAAAGAGACACGAGGAGAGCTGGAGCACTGATGGAGACAGGACTCAAAGAGACACGAGGAGAGCTGGAGCTCTGATGGAGACAGGACTCAAAGAGACACGAGGACAGCTGGAGCTTTGATGGAGTCAGGACTCAGAGAGATACGAGGAGAGCTGGAGCTTTGATGGAGTCAGGACTCAAAGAGACACGAGGAGAGCAGGAGCTTTGATGGAGTCAGGACTCAGAGAGACGAGGAGAGCTGCAGCTTTGATGGAGTCAGCACTCAAAGAGACACGAGGAGAGCTGGAGCTCTGATGGAGTCAGGACTAAAAGAGACACGAGGAGAGCTGCAGCTTTGATGGAGTCAGGACTCAGAGACACGAGGAGAGCTGCAGCTTTGATGGAGTCAGGACTCAAAGAGACACGAGGACAGCTGCAGCTTTGATGGAGTCAGGACTCAAAGAGACACGAGGAGAGCTGGAGCTTTGATGGAGTCAGGACTCAGAGAGACACGAGGAGAGCTGGAGCTCTGATGGAGTCAGGACTCAGAGACACGAGGACACGAGGAGCTCTGATGGAGTCAGGACTCAGAGACACGAGGAGAGCTGGAGCTCTGATGGAGTCAAGACTCAGAGAGACACGAGGAGAGCTGGAGCTTTGATGGAGTCAGGACTCGGAGAGACACGAGGAGAGCTGGAGCTCTGATGGAGTCAGGACTCAAAGAGACACGAGGAGAGCTGGAGCTCTGATGGAGTCAGGACTCAGAGAGACACGAGGAGAGCTGGAGCTTTGATGGAGTCAGGACTCAGAGAGACACCAGGAGAGCAGGAGCTCTGATGGAGTCAGGACTCAGAGAGACACGAGGAGAGCTGGAGCTTTGATGGAGTCAGGACTCAGAGAGACACGAGGAGAGCTTGAGCTTTGATGGAGTCAGGACTCAGAGAGACACGAGGAGAGCAGGAGCTCTGATGGAGTCAGGACTCAAAGAGACACGAGGAGAGATGGAGCTCTGATGGAGACAGGACTCAAAGAGACACGAGGAGAGCTGGAGCTCTGATGGAGTCAGGACTCAGAGATACGAGGAGAGCTGGAGCTTTGATGGAGTCAGGACTCAGAGAGACACGAGGAGAGCTGGAGCTTTGATGGAGTCAGGACTCAAAGAGACACGAGGAGAGCTGGAGCTTTGATGGACTCAGGACTCGGAGACACGAGGAGAGCTGGAACTCTGATGGAGTCAGGACTCAAAGAGACACGAGGAGAGCTGGAGCTTTGATGGAGTCAGGACTCAGAGAGACACGAGGAGAGCTGGAGCTTTGATGGAGTCAGGACTCAGAGACACGAGGAGCTCTGATGGAGTCAGGACTCAGAGAGACACGAGGAGAGCTGGAGCTTTGATGGAGTCAGGACTCAGAGACACGAGGAGCTCTGATGGAGTCAGGACTCAGAGAGACACGAGGAGAGCTGGAACTCTGATGGAGTCAGGACTCAAAGAGACACGAGGAGAGCTGGAGCTTTGATGGAGTCAGGACTCAGAGAGACACGAGGAGAGCTGGAGCTTTGATGGAGTCAGGACTCAGAGAGACACAAGGAGAGCTGCAGCTTTGATGGAGTCAGGACTCAAAGAGACACGAGGAGAGCTGGAGCTCTGATGGAGTCAGGACTCAGAGAGACACGAGGAGAGCTGGAGCTCTGATGGAGTCAGGACTCAGAGAGACAAGAGGAGAGCTGGAGCTCTGATGGAGTCAGGACTCAGAGAGACACCAGGAGAGCTGGAGCTCTGATGGAGTCAGGACTCAGAGAGACACGAGGAGAGCTGTAGGTTTTAACTAGTTCAGAGAGAATAATCAACATTATTCATTAGATAGACTAAACAGCTGAGGACACTGGATCAACTTTGTTGTCGCTTATGGCTCGGGGTCATCTACACCCCGAGAAGGATGTGCTCCAGGTGTCCCACAACAATAACTATCTCAGAGAGTTGCCCGGTCACAAACTGGCAACATCAACATTATGCTAGGGTAGCTCCTCCTTATGGGAGATAACGGCTGCTCAAGGCTGGTCAGCTGCGTCAGAGGCGAAGGAGGACACAAGGGCAAATGATTCCCCAACAGTAAGGAAATACAGTTAGAATTGATCCTTATTACATGATCCTTTACATGCAACCCATTACTCCGCAGCCTGAGGGGAGTAATGGGTTGCATGTAAAGGATCATGTGTCTCTGCTCTGACCCTCTCTCATTGTGCAGACTGAAATATGTACTGTTCCAGCATTGGTTTTCATGTGTTTTATCATTGCATCGTAATTCTCTATCCACCCCAGGGGAAATTGATCTCTCCATTTTGAATGAAATAAATCAAATAATCATTAGCCGCCTTTAGCTTAGCGGTGGTGATACGCAGCCATGCAACCGTAGTAGTTCTTTTATAGCCTCACGTTAGTCATTTACTGTTCATTTACGCTACAATTATAAAAGTGGTGTTATTAAAGAGCCCGTGACAGCATCCCAACAACTGTTGTGCAATGAAATATTGGGCTACTAGTAATCTCGAACCGTCAGTTTAAAAAAGAAAAAGCGATACCATTCCGTTAAATATCAATAATTTAAAACATCGCGGGAAATTCCTTCGACTCATTTTGAAGTTTTGGGGGAAGCCGGAAGTGACGTCAATGCGGGAACGCTTCACTGTGCGGCGAGAGAGCCAAACACGGACAAAGTGTGTTGTCATGCGTAGAAATGGTGAATTACTGAGTTTAGGCACGTTAATAACGTTGTAATGAAGTTGACTACAGTATATTCATATTCGTCAGTGCTTTCATGTCAATTGGGCGACATAAACATAAATGATCGTGGTGAAGATGATGATTACATTAGGATTACAAATCTGTAGTGAGAGCTGCTGATTTTCCTCCCGTCGGATGTGATATAAAAACAAATCGATTATTTTTGTAGTTGTAAACTCAAGTGGATGAAACTACATTTATTAGTGCTTTCATGTCAATTCGGCGAATATATGATACATTAAATGATCGTGAGGAGGATGATTAAAAATCGTTTGTTTGTGCCGGTCTGCATTTCCTGATGAGAAAACAAACCGATGCTTTTTGTAGTTGTAGTACACCAACGTGGATTAAACGTGTGTTTTTTTACCACAATGTTGGGAAATTAATGGATAAAATGCACGGATTATTATTATTATTATTATTATTCTCACTCCGATCGGGACACGAGGTCCACCGTTTCCCCGATGATTTACCGAGTTGATAGGACCGCTTAGCGAGATCTCGTTTGTTAGTTTGTTGTTGTTAGTTTGTTTGTTACTCAAACATATCCAGGGTATGTTGAACTGGCTTCGTAGTACAGGGCACAGGTGGCTAGCAGCGCTAAGGTCACAGACATTATACATTATATTTATATTTTACCAGGATGCAGTGACACAAATATTTACATATTTACATTTACTATCTACAGCACCCGCCGCCCCTGACATCCCCCACTCCCCCCGTTGACAATTTACTTGCGGTACCGAAGTGGGCCGGTCGAGAGTCCCGGGATGATTTTTAGTCCCATTCCACCACTGACTACATGACCGTATTATCGCCCATATTGACGCACCTCATTCCTAAACTTCTAACAGATACAACATAAACCGATCCTTCAGCCTCATGAGCTCTCAGACACGTTCAAAAGTAAACTGTCATCGCTGTCTGAGCTTGCTGCTGTGTGCGCCATCGTGCGTTTACATGCAGAAGCTGGGATCCTGAACGGTGCAGCTGGAGCGCTGTGCCCGCAATGACGTCACACATCATTTGGCGGGACTTGAAGAATCCCCGAGAAGATCTAGGAAATGGTCAACATTGAAGGATTAATGGTTATCAAAGTACAAACATCCAAAATCAGTTCAGTAACGGTTTTCAAGGGGACAATATTTACTCAAATTGATGGGTTTGGATGATGGGGGAAACTCGTGCCACAGGCTCTTTAAGTGAGATCACCCTGCTGAACAAAATGTGGAAGTATCGTGAACTTGCAAAAGATTACAATATTCTGAAAGGCAAACAAAGTCTCCCATATTTGCAGCCTGCGAACTGAAGCAGTAATGGATAACACAGGCTCTGTTTCCCATTGTATGTACACTTTTACAAAAAAAATCAAGGATGCTTAATACTTAAGTAAATTGAAGTGTTCAGTGACAAATCATAAAGAAATTAAACATAACTCAAAATTAAACTGCCGCTGGGGCACCAGTAAGCAGATCCTACGCAGGAGAAATGAGAAGTCCAGGCAAGAATATTTTTTTCGCATTTATTTCCGATTGATCCAATATAATAATATATATAATGGCGTATTAACCTCGCCCTGCAGCCTTTCCTGTGGCTCTCTTCGTGCTAACCCTGGTATCTGTTCATTCTGGTGTGCCAATCCCACCACCGCCCAAAACTACCTTCAAAATAAAAGCATAAAGAATTACTTTAATTTCTACTGATCATAATTCCATTGTTGAGGTCTCCTAGAATAGATTTAAATTGTGCCATTTTTCAAACTCACATTGGTTTCTCACAGCATCTCCGTATAGTATGTGTATTCTCTCTCTGTCCTACACGGCTTGTTGGAGCTCCTGCCCTTCTGGGGGCAGCATAGATCACGTATTTTCTGTGTTGGAGTTTTACTCCCTACAGGGTGTACTTTGAGGGTCAGTGACTCTGCAGACAAACCTTCATAACACACAAGGGGACGGGTGATAACCGGAAAAGCATGACCTTTAACTAAAATAATTACACTAATTAATACATGTACTATAAACAAAAACAGCAAGAAAATAAATGGTTGCCCATTAAATAATATAAATAATGTATATATTTTACTCTCTTGAACCATTTCTTATGTCAATTTTAGAATTGAAACAATAAATAAAAACAACGCTATGGAAAAACAGAATTCATTAAAAGTGTTTTTCTGGAACCTAGTTTATGTCCTGTTGAACAGTTGATGAAGAGTTGTAACCGGGGTCTCTGGTCTCCTGCAGAAAGTGGGCTTCTTCAACCAGCAGTACGCTGATCAGTTGAACATGGAGGAGACGGCCACAGAGTACCTGATGAGAAACTTCAACCTTCCCTACCAGGACGGCAGGAAGTGCCTGGGACGCTTCGGCCTGGAGAGCCACGCCCACACCATCCAGATCTCCAAACTGTCCGGTATGAACATGGACCGTCAGACAACATGTCAGCTGACAGGATGTAAATATCTTTTAACATTGTGTCTGGGTGTGTCTCCGCAGGAGGTCAGAAGGCCAGAGTAGTGTTTGCTGAGCTGTCCTGTCGGCAGCCTGATGTCCTCATCCTGGTACGTGCCTATCAGACTTATATCCACGCTGAACCCACAGAATACCTGGATGAATTCTACAACTGACTGACCTCATTTCTCTTATAGGATGAACCTACCAACAACTTGGATATTGAGTCCATCGATGCCTTATCGGAGGCCATCAATGAATATAAAGGAGGTGAGAAGCATGTTCTGTAAGACGCGTGTGACCAGACTGGTTATTAGTGGAGAAACCAGTTAAATGGTGTGGCATGTACAAGATGGAAATAGTAGTTCTCTGGATGTAGGCCCAGAGCCCTCTACCTTAAGGCCCAGCGCCCCCTACCTTAAGGCCCAGAGCCCCCTACCTTAAGGCCCAGAGCCCCCTACCTTAAGGCCCAGAGCCCCCTACCTTAAGGCCCAGAGCCCTCTACCTTAAGGTCCAGAGCCCTCTACCTTAAGGTCCAGAGCCCCCTACCTTAAGGTCCAGAGCCCTCTACCTTAAGGTCCAGAGCCCTCTACCTTAAGGTCCAGAGCCCCCTACCTTAAGGCCCAGAGCCCTCTACCTTAAGGTCCAGAGCCCTCTACCTTAAGGTCCAGAGCCCTCTACCTTAAGGTCCAGAGCCCTCTACCTTAAGGTCCAGAGCCCCCTACCTTAAGGCCCAGAGCCCTCTACCTTAAGGTCCAGAGCCCTCTACCTTAAGGCCCAGCGCCCCCTACCTTAAGGCCCAGCGCCCCCTACCTTAAAGGAATGGTCCACTCATTAGATAATTAATCAAAACTTCAGTATTTAGTGAAACATTATGTTTAAACCATACCCTGAAGAAATCAGCGATATTCCCCGGTAAATAATGATTTTATAGCTCTTTTTTATCAAGACCTGTATATTCCGTCTGGCCGCCGCCATGTTTGCCATTTTCAGTAGTCACGTGATGGTCGTGACGTCATCCATGCGTTCACTTTGTCAACACACGGAAACATGGCGGAGTATTTGAGTTCGGACTCGTCAGCAGAGGAACAAGTTTTGACCAATGTGAAGAGATTGGATGGGGGAATTCAGCCATACATATCAGTATGACAATACGACACCCTCTGTCCGTAGACCCTCACATCGTACAAGGAAAAACTTCCGAAGAAAACCCACAGTTTAAAGGGAACATGGGAGAAACCTCAGGGAGAGCAGCAGAGGAGGGATCCCTCTCCCAGGACGGACAGACGTGCAATAGATGCCGTGTGTAAATTGAAAAGATAATACATTTGCAACATAGGTAGTCCAAATGTTTGGAAATGCATGTGTGTATAATAGGAAGATTATATAAGATACTATATGTATGCATGTAGTACCACCCTTGCTAGCGATTCCCTCTCTAGTTTAGCATACTCAGCTTCGTTGTCCCTGGCCATAGAATCACGATTTTATGGGGCCGGAAAAAACTGGGGGGGAAATACACACTAGCCGGTACTACGCTATATGGAAAGGCCACCAAAAACTGTCCTGGCCTGGACGTTAAAACGGGGCTAGCCGCTGCAATGGAAATGCGCTATAACATACCTTATTCTTACTCCGAGCACTACTTCTGCTCCTCCGTCGCTTCACACTTGCAGAGGGCGATTTCTCAACTGGCCGAACTGGTGTCCTGGTCGGTGATGACACCAGAAAGACCGATGGTACTGCATCTCCATTGGTTGTTCCATAAATCCCATGTTATGTTTTATCATCCGGAAATGTGAAATGTTCGCTGCATACATGAGCCTGTGAATCTCTCGGTTCGGGCCGGCCACATTTCGCTAGCCACTGCCTCTGAATGTACTTCTTACGCTTACCTTTTGGCAACAGATGGAACCGAGCATTCCGTGGATTGTTCCCATCAGAATTATGGCAATATTTCGCGATACAGTGAGGCATATTTGAAGAGAGAAACTACAGTAAATAACATGGAGATCAACGTGTCTTCGAAAACCAAACGCATGGATTACGTCACGTCCGGAAAATGGCGGCGCCCACAGTGTTGATGTTATTTCGGTATATAATCAGTTTAAAATCACTGATAATGTCATCGGATTAAAAAAAAAAAAAAAAAGACTGGCAGCGCCCCCTACCATAAGGCCCAGTGGGCAGCAGTGGTCTGCACTGAGGAGGGTTTAAGGTGATTGAGGGAACTTCAGGTTAACGCAGGTTTTAGTCCTACGGTGGCGGTTCACTTCTTTTCGGGAGATTACCATCCTAATTTATGCTGCACACCTAACCTGCTCCAGTGATATTCCAGATAACAGCTCTCATGTCCTGCTGACCAATCAAAGCTCAGTGCACGGGTTGTCGAATAATATTACACAAATAAGAAGTTTATGGCAATTAAATCATATTCCAGGCTCAAAGCATGCCAAATGCAGGATGGACAGCTGGCAGTAAATTGCAGACTGTGAATTGTTTTAATAATTGGACTGACTGACCATTATTACATTTGAAAGTTATGATGTTAACTTTAATATCTTAGTCCTATTCACCTTTTCCCCCAGCTTCCCTTCCTCTGTTCTTTCTTGCTTTTATCCAGGATCATGTGTTTAGCTCACGGATATGTAACTTCTCCTAACTTGTCTAATATTAAAGTTTACTCTTAATTTGTGAATTATGATGCTGTCGGGCATATTCTGCAAACCAGCGCTGTAGCACCGTTTAATGTTTATTAAGCCAGGTAACACAATAACATCCTGGGTGTGTCACACTGGGCACTGGTTGGTTCCTGTTGAGGTCAGCTGGTGTTTCTCAGCGTGTGGTTGAATGTGCAACAGCAAGGCAATGTCTTGTTCGAAAAGTATAAATGACCAACAATAACCGAAAGAGTGAAAGTTGACTCCAAAGACATTCCGTCAGCAGCTGCAGAGCTGAACTAAAGGAGACGTTGGGGAAGTTCTGATCGGAAGGATTTGGTTAACTTGACTTAGTATGTCCTCAATCGAAGTTGTTTAAAAGCTTGACGATGCGAACAGACTGAATTAAAATGCTCCAAAGATCTTTCCTTCAGTACTAACAGATGTCTCCCCCCCCCGCAGCGGTGCTCATCGTGAGCCACGACGCCCGGCTCATCACAGAGACTCAGTGCACCATGTGGGTGGTGGAGGACCGCTCCATCGTCCAGATCGATGGAGACTTTGACGACTACAAGAGGGAGGTGCTGGAGTCTCTAGGAGAGACCATGGTCAACAAGGTCAACCCATGAGCCCCTCGTCACATCCTCAATACACTTCATGTGGAGCATGTCCTCAGAGCGGCACGCATAATAAAACCTATCTATCCCCTTTATACTGGACTGTCACATCTTTAAGGCATGGTGGTGGAGTGTACATTTCTATAAATATCAAGGGAGGTCAAGATCTAAAGGAAAACAATAAAATAAAAACATTTTTCATTGTGCAATTTTTATTTGTGTACATGGTCCAACAGACGAACATCCACTCAACTGTCACTTCAAATATGCCTTGTATGTCTTCTTCACTTTGGCCACTTCCTGCTCATCAGGTGTTATTTCACCGTACCATTTATACCAGGTGTCTCCAGAGGTCAGGGCCGGGGGAGGTGGTGTGCACCCCACGGCATCATGGGAGTTGGAGTAGTCCTCTCCAGAAAACTCCACATATGGAATCTGAAAGGGCAGTAGGCCTGAAAGAGAGAGCAGTGTTTGAGTGCCGGCTTCTGTTATTTACAGAAACATCTCGGTTTTGAAAACCCTTCGACACAAAGCTGTCGCCTAACCAGCTGGAAGACGTTCGTGAGTGCTCCAACAGCTTCCTCCTCTCTGAATGTGTGAGGACTAAGTGCTCCCGGGTTTCAGGAGACGCCTTTAATTACAATATCTATATTGACTTAAAAACAGACACTCTGAAAATCCTGCTAAATCTGAATTACAAAGCATACTTCCTTCCCAACATGCCCCAGGGCAGCACAAGTCATTCAAATGCAATATAGACTAGTCAAATACCCAGCAGCAGAAAGCACGATATTTGGTAATGGCGAAATATCTAAATTAAGTATTGTGGAGCCGAGCATACAATCCTTTTTCAACAGACTTGATGAAAAGTCCTTGTTTGGTAAAGATACTTTTTCCCCTTAACATCAGTCATAGATGCAATTAGGTCTTTTTTCCAAATGATGCAGATGTGCAATTCAAAATAATATGAAAAGTTGATTCTTTGCAGTTATCAAGAAAGTTGAACAAAATAACTATAACAATCGCTGGTTGCAGTATTGTTAATCATTAGTTTTTAAATACTGAAGAAACTCACAGAAGATTGGACAAAAACCTTAAATGATTTACTCCGTCACCTTTTAGAGGTTATATTACACAAACAAGTGTGAGAGGGAGCTTTGAGATGTTAGCCTTTGCAGACCATTCACATGCACAGAAACCTTTAAAGACAATGCAGTGAAGGGAACATTAAAAAAAGCAGAATAGGACGTGTTTACAAAGGGCTGAGGGGTCTTGGGGTACGTACCGTGATCTCTCGCCGTGCCGACTGCCTCATTTAGCTTCTTCTGCTGTTTCATACACACACCTGCAGACAGTCCAAACAACATGAGCAGTCTGGAAGAGGAGACAGGATTCAGCAACGCGCGCGCACACACACACACACACACACGACTCACCGGTGCGAGTGGGATCGTACAGCATCCCCGTCTGGGGACTGATGAACTGCTGCAGCAGCTTCACGTTCTGGAAGAGAACAACCAAATAAAGCTAACTAACTGTAATATCAGTGTCCCTGGGATCTCAACACAAAGTATATACGCTGCATTTATTATCTATTGATGTTTGACTGTCAGATAAATCAACATCAGACATGCTTTTGGATTTTTCTGAATCTTCTAAAATAGTCAAGAAAATATTGAGAAGGTTGTTCAATAACATTATCACTGGTTGCAGTACTTGTTTATTTCTTTAAAAATACTGAACAAACTTTACAGAAGCACAAACCAAGATGTAAAATGTTTCACTTTCTTGCTTATTTCCTTTAGAAGGGAAATGTGCCAGTTCATTTGAGAGCACAATGCAGCCAGAGGCATGAGATTAGAATAAATCATAAGGTATAATAAGGTTGTGATACATAGTACATGTATTGATATGTGTGTTAAACAGCATGTGGTTCAGGTGTGGTGAGGGATGTCTAATAGAACCTCATGGTGCTGTGAGGAGATGCTAACCCACCTGATGGTGGACCACGATGTTTGAATCCCGACACACTGGGCACGGGTTTCCAGATACCTTGTCTCCTCTCTACACAGACAGAAGCAGTGTGAGGGTGATTTACACATGTGATGCTCAGACCTAACGAAAGACGGATCATCATATTACAATGCAGGTCTTGCGTGTCTTCTGTGGTGGGATGCCCCCTTTGTGGTTCCTCCTGTAGTCGGCCCACACTGGATCGGTTCCATACCTCTCAATGTACTCTGTCATGAGGAAATAATATTGTAACAGCAAGCACAGGTTTGCTGTTTGCCAGCTCATAGAGTCCTGTTGTGAACCCGGAAATGTTGAGTACCCCAAAGTGTTATGTTAGAAATGTATAGTAGGGGTCCCCAGCACATAGACACTGCCCAGACAATAGTTCAAACAAATATCTCGGCCAATTCTGGAGGGGTTTTGGGGGTTATCGAGAATGCTGAATCCATTTCTGGCATTGTCAGGATCCAACAAGTCCGTTGTAACCGGAAAGTGGCCATATGTGGACTCTCGCTGGGCTCATTTTGATACATTTTGGGACTCTGGATCATTTGGATTGGACCTTTCAATATTTGATTTGGGTTTCCGGATGAATATAGTCCAGAGATAATAAATACAATTATTCTTCTAGGTAAAATACTTATTTAAAAAAAAAATGCAATTTAGGAGTGATCTGTTTGAAAAATAGAATGCAAAGGCAATTTCTTTTGGGAAAAATGATTGCCACAAAAAATCAAAATGTGGCAAAACACAAGATGAAATGGAATACAATTTGGAATGTGAGCTGTAAACCTGGTTATATGAAGAGTATTCTTTTATTGAAAGTGGAGAGCTGTGATAGGTAATAATAAAAGAACAGTAATAACACTCATTAGATAAAAACGAATAAAGGTAGTAAAACTGATTCTGATTAATGTATTTGTGGTGAGATGGGAATTTCATCTCCCCTTTACTGTTGTTGTGTCCTTGTTTGTGTCTCTGGACTGTACTAAATAAAAACTAAAATAATAATAAACAATGAATAAAAAGGATGTGACAGACTGCTTTTAAGTACCTTCACTCTCCAGATAGTCCCAGGGTCTGTCCTTGTAGCGGTGCAGGGTCTCAGCAGCATCATTCTGGAGAGATGCTGCCTGGCAGTAAAAGTGACTGGGGGGTGCAAATGGAGAGAGGGCCCCGTATGATCTGACAGGGAGCCTCTGCAGACAGGACTGAAAGCAAGAGAAAAGCAGCTGAGCATCGTCATCATCACAACAACCCTAAGAGCTTCATCTAAAAGGTTATGGATGCATGAAGCCACTGTATTTAATTCAAGACAAACATAATTCATTTAGAGACCCTATCCAGAACTCACTGCTTCATAGTGTGTTCAGGTTCTCCCTCGCTATAAGCATGAACAATGTTCACATACTGTACTTGCATATTTCAGCCTACTTGCACTACCTCACAGGATAGATTTCAATTAAAATGTCAAGCTACTGTTCCCATTTTTTTTTTACGTATATAGAATCAGAATCAAAATACCTTTATTCGTTCAAGAGATGCGAAATGTACATTTGTTAGGCAAGTAAAGAGCCAAAGATAGCTTAATATCAATCAAGAAGCCTGCATACAAATAATGCATGATAAACTAGAAATGACACAATTTACAAAATACACAGCGAACACACAGAATACAAAGTGCACTATGTTTATATGTTCTGTAGATTGGTATATTAGAGAGTAATCTATTTTAATCTGTATATTGTTTAGATACTCCTCTGAATATTATTTTGTTACTGAGGATATGTTTATATCGTTTTTTACATTTTAAATTGTTCATATTAATCTTTATTTTATAGTATTTTTAAGTAATGTTGTTAATTTTGTAGATTGACTGTCCATTTGCTGCTGTGACAATCATTTCCTCAACTTGGGATAAATAAAGTATCTATCTATCTAATATGTATCATATTGTTATACGTTTTTTAGTATATTTTGTATATTTATATTTTGTGTAAATACTTTATTCATTTCTAAAATGTTACATAGTGTGTTTGTATTATTTTCTTTGTATAACAGTTATGTTTTTGACCTCCTCTTACAACTTATTTCCTTATGTTGTTTATGTTTGCACCAACAAACACCAAAGCAAATTCCTTGTAAACGTACCGGGCAATAACGTCGATTCTGATTCAAAAGGAAAGTGTTGGAGGCAGTGCATAAGAGTGCAAACCAAACATAAACACATGGTATACAAAACAATTGGACAAATTCGGCTGTCCTTTAGGACACCATAGCGAAATGCATATTAAATAACCTGTAAACACGACCTACACATGGCTATCTTGCCTGACATTAAGCTGCTTTGACAGTAATAATACTCTTGTTTTCAATGCAATACATGCTATTTGTCAAGGTGCAACATGTCTTTGGTTTTACAGGGAGGGTATTGTTGAGAAAATCTTATCAAACACAGTAGCGCTACATTGGATTAATTTACATGGCACGTTAGCTCACTGTGCGACAAACCTTTAACATACGTAAACCTTATTACAAACAGCGTAGACATATGTACATGAATCGGATGATCTGTATATCATCTGTACAGTAGATTCAAATACCTGATACTGCCGTAATTGTTGTAAAATTGAAGGCGAAAGACGGCACAGAACCTTCGCGATGCTTGTTAAGGAGGCAGCCATTTTTTTGTGTCACAGTTCTGGGTTGTAGGTGAAAAGG